>NW_011499897.1:684392-695015 GCF_000495115.2 Populus euphratica
AGGGAGAAAAGGGAGAAACAGACAAGAAGACTCCCTTCCCTACCAGACCCACAATACAAAAAAGAAAAGGAAGCAAGAAACATGAAAAGGATGCCAAAACTAGAACCTTTGTTTTCAATGCGCGTGAGCTTCCATCTCCAATCAACAGGAAGTGACAGCCAATGCAGTGGTGTTTTCGTACGTCGGACCTTGGCGTTAGAGTGCTTCTTCAAGTGTCAAAGCTAGTTCCCATCAACATGGCTCTCTCCTGTTTCCCCCACTCGCAAATGAACCTGCGCGTTGTACCACGCTCCCTATGCCACCATTGAAACTCCTCTCTCAGTCGCTCATGCCTCCCTTATTTCTCTCTTACCCCATCACCTCTCTTTCTTCCTCCCTCCCTGTCCCCCTCTCCCTCTAAGAAAACAGGCCCGTCGAGAAAGACCAAACTAAGCCAATCCCCATATTGAAAACAATAAGAAAAGAGACCAAAACTTTGACATGGACACTCGCCGGAAAACGAAAATCCGGCGACAACAACTCCGGCAGCCTTTCCAAGCTGAATGACAGTCTTGAATCTCCCGTAAAGTTTCAAACTTTGACCTTTTTTTTGCTGAACTACTATACATAGAATATTACATAATGGCAACAAGTAACACAACAACTACACCACCACCACCACAACACCAACAAGTAGACACAGCCACGGCAGAGGAGCTAACAGCAAAGGCAGCACACAAGAGATATGAAGGTCTAATGATGGTAAGGACCAAAGCAATAAAAGGAAAAGGCGCGTGGTACTGGGCTCATTTAGAACCTATGTTGGTCCACAACACCGACACTGGCCTTCCTAAAGCTGTGAAGCTACGGTGTTCATTATGCGACGCCGTTTTCTCCGCTTCAAATCCTTCACGAACTGCCTCTGAGCATCTGAAACGTGGTACCTGTCCTAATTTTAACTCTGTACCGAAACCCGTTTCTTCAATCTCTCCAAACACTGCCTTGCTGCCTTCTCCTTCTTCAAGCGGTGGTGGTGGTGCTATCACAGTAGTGCATGGTAGCAGTAATAGGAAACGACCTGTCGTTTCAAGTTCAGGGCTTTCTGGTTCTGTTGGAGTTGCATCATCAGCGTATCCAGTGACAGCCGTTGGTAGTACGTACCAAGTAAGTCCTCTTGCTATTGTGGATCCATCAAGATTCTCAGGTGAGATGGCTATGCTGCCCCAACAGCCACATTTGATGTTGTCTGGTGGGAAAGAGGATTTGGGTGCTTTAGCTATGTTGGAAGATAGTGTAAAGAAGTTGAAGAGTCCTAAAACTTCTCCAGGACAGGCTCTGAGCAAGACCCAGATTGACTGTGCACTTGATTATTTAGCTGATTGGGTTTATGAGTCTTGTGGGTCTGTGTCCTTTTCGAGTTTAGAGCATCCAAAGTTCAGGGCTTTTCTGAATCAAGTTGGTTTGCCTGTGGTTTCAAGGAGGGATTTTGTTGGTGGGAGATTGGATGTTAAGTACGAGGAAGCTAGGGCCGAGTCTGAGGCAAGGATTAGAGATGCTATGTTTTTTCAGATTGCATCGGATGGGTGGAAGGTGAAGAGTAATGGGAGCCCTGGTGATGTGAATTTAGTGAATTTGACAGTGAATTTGCCTAATGGAACTAGTTTGTATAGGAGAGCTGTGTTTGCTAGTGGTTCAGTGCCTTCCAAGTATGCAGAGGAGGTTTTTTGGGAGACCATAACAGGCATTTGTGGGAGTCTTGTGCAACAGTGTGTAGGGATAGTTGCAGACAGGTTTAAGGCCAAGGCATTGAGGAGTTTAGAGAACCAGAATCATTGGATGGTCAATCTTTCTTGTCAGTTGCAAGGTTTCACTAGTTTGATTAAGGATTTTAGTAAAGAGCTTCCACTGTTCAGGACTGTGAGCGAGAATTGCTTCAAGCTTGCTAGTTTTGTCAATAATAAGACCCCAATTCGAAATAGTTTCCATAAATATCAATTGCAGGAGTATGGGAATGCAGGATTATTGAGAATGCCCTTGCGGGATTATGAGAAGATGGATTTTGGACCTGTGTATACAATGCTAGAGGACGTATTGAGCTCAGCTCGAGCATTGCAGTTGGTTTTGCATGATGAATCGTATAAGATAGTATCCATGGAGGATCCTACTGCAAGAGAAGTTGCTGAGATGATTGGAGATGTGAGATTTTGGAATGATATGGATGCGGTGCATTCGCTAGTTAAGTTGATAAAGGAAATGGCTCAAGAGATTGAGGCAGAGAGGCCATTAGTCGGGCAATGTCTGCCGCTATGGGATGAACTTAGGGCAAAAGTGAAGTCCTGGTGTTCAAAGTTCCACATTGCTGAAGGAGCAGTGGAGAAAGTGATTGAAACAAGGTTCAAGAAGAATTATCATCCTGCTTGGGCTGCTGCATACATACTCGATCCACTTTATTTGCGGAGGGACAACAGTGGCAAATACCTTCCTCCTTTCAAATGCTTGACCTCGGAGCAGGAAAAGGATGTGGACAAGCTTATAACCAGGCTTGTTTCAAGGGAGGAGGCTCATATTGTACTAATGGAACTCATGAAATGGAGAACAGAAGGGCTTGATCCTGTGTATGCAAAGGCTGTCCAGATGAGGGAGAGGGATCCCATCACAGGAAAGATGAGAATAGTAAATCCCCAGAGCAGTAGGCTTGTCTGGGAGACTTATCTTACCGAGTTCAAGTCACTGGGCAAAGTCGCAGTTAGGCTTATTTTTCTTCATGCCACTTCATGTGGGTTCAAATGCAATTGGTCTTGGCTGAGATGGGTGTATGCCCATGGGCAATCAAGGGCAGGCATGGACAAGTTGCAAAAGTTGATATTTATCGCTGCTCACTCAAAGCTAGATAGGAGGGAGTTTTTGAGCGACGAAGATAAGGATGCAGATCTCTTTGCATTGGCAAACGGTGAGGATGATGTGCTAAACGAGGTTCTCGTTGATGCATCCTCAGTGTAACATTTTTTCCACTACTTTTGAATTTTAAAATTGTAGGATTTATTTGGATTCTTTCCGCTTTATATTTCCTTTTGTATTTCTTTACTTACTCTTTAGAAGATTTTGGGGCATAGGGATTCTGTTGCCGTATGCCTAGTAATGCATAGCCACATGATTTGAGCAAGGTCCCATGTTTCTTTCTAGAATGATTTTTCGAGGTTTTGAGTTTGTGAAAAAAAGGAAAAGAAAAGAAAAGGAAAAATGTTCTTGTTTGTAAAGGTAGCTATTTCTTGATAACAGATTTTTCAGAATGGGGACAGTGTTCAAAAATTTTGTTCTTCAAGTAGTCTCCCTACTTTCTAAGATTGAGTTTAAACTAGAGTAATGGATACCAATCCTCTGAACATAACGTTTTAGATACTCTCATTTAAGCATGGGTGAAGCCATATCTGGGTTGCTTAGCTGATGATTTTCTGAGCACGATGCGCATGACTCCATTTAATAAATGCTTTTTTTTATGTGATTAAACCTCAATGGTTATATTCTTCACCATTATGCCATGAATGAGGTTGTTTGTTTGGGTTTTTTTTTTTTTTTTTTTTTTTAAAAAAAGTTTGTCACTGTTCTTTTTTAATTCGCCCAAAAGTCCAACTGAGCTTTTGAAGTTGATGCAATTGTGGAGTTTAGCGCTTGTTATCCTATTCATTGCAATGTGGATCCCTCATTTCTTGTTTGATGATCTTATAATTCCTTGATCAACAAGCATGATTGACTGCCTTGTATAATCATTGTTTCCTTCTTGAATTTCATTATTTTGCATGTTCGATATAATGATTATAGGGTCTGCTTGAAAACTTCTCATGTTCTTTGTGGTCCTTCATGTGCCCAAATAGGTTCCGGAGAATGGGATTCTAGTTTTGCTTTTCTCTATGAAAACAGATCTTCTGTTGAACCTTGCCACATATTTTCCATGTTATGTTCCAAAATTAGGTAAAGTTCCTGCCCATATGAGCACATTCACATGCCTTGATTAGAGGTTCCTTCATCACCTCTACTCGAGCTGCTTGCTTCGTTCAATGTTGAATCGCATACAAACTACAATATCATTTCTCTGGGGATTCTTAGGCTGGTTCTGCTCCTTATTTAATATATTTTTATGATGCATATAATTAGGCTTGATTATGATGCAACTTGAACTAATATGCTAGTCTCTTACTTGGGCTTGTGATTGTAACGATCTAATCTGGGAAGATGATGATTTTCCACTTGTCAGGAACTTTGACCTGAGTGATAGCCGTTATTAATTGAACCTGAAGATATTATATGCTAAATTAGTCTTTGTGGTGGCAGAAGAGCTCGACAAGGATATTGTTGAACTGGAGAAACCACCATAAGATGTTGGAGGTTAGTACAATGCCATGGACAATGATTAAAGGTGGAATTCCGCCAGAAGAATCCAAAGACTTCACTTGAAATTTTTGGAAGTGAAAGGTCTGTTTGTAACTAGAGGTTGCTTCAACAAGCTGGTTTGGTGAATGGCGAGCCAAGTACCTCTACGTGCATCAACAACCTCGGAAGGACCTGAAAGAACACCTTTCTAGCTAGAAAAGCACTTCTAACTGTTATCTCCTGGTTTTGTGTCTTTGGGAAGGTGGAGTCCCACCATGAAAGAAGTGGAAGTCTTCTTCCCATCTTTGGTTGTCATTGGGGGGGGGGGTTTTCCCATCGCGGGGGAGGGAGGGAGAGAGATTAGGGTTTTTCCCATCAAATCATCTTTCAGGTAACTCTTATCTTTTAAAAGGTGTTTAGAGGACCCAAAACAAATGAAGACTGTCGGCATGAAGCACTGCAAGAGATGCTTGAGAGCGATTCTTCAACAAATTCAAACTACTAATTTTATTGGTCCCGTATCTTTAGCCGATCAAGTTGGAAAAATATAGTTTGACAGGAAGCAGTAGATTCAATCATCCTTAGTTTCATTATGCAATTCACCGATGATATGTTTAGAATTACATGCTGATTGGTATCGAATTGTTGTTGCTTCTAAATATTTTTTCCCATGTGTATGTTCCTGAATATAAAACAGATTATAGATGCTTTGTACATTTGTTAATTTTATGTCTGCTAATAGAAAAGGGATAAGATGTCATCCTGTTTGTCTGGGATGCTATCACATATAGGCGGCCTTTATCTACCATAATTATTCATGCTAAACGCACTGGAACATCAGTGCTTGATATCGGTGGAACGGTATGAACCTCGGCTCTGTCAAAAGACTCCACATTCTGTGTTTGTGCTGGCCTGGGATGGAAGTTAGTGTCTTATAAATAGTTTGAGGAGTGAACATGAATCCTGTAGTTAGCCCTCAAAGATCTGTAATGCTTGCTGGTAAAATTTCTCTACCTGTTACACGTTCATGTCTTCATCCTTTTCTAAGGCATGGTTTCAAGTTTCATATTCAAGTTTCATGTCTAAATTAACAGCAGAAAATGTGACTTTTACCACATCATGGCAAGGGCACAGGACATTAAACTTTCTATGATAATTGCTCAACTTGAATGTCCATTCAAAGGCATGCTTTCATAAATTTACTCATCAGGATAAAACTAGGAGAGGTGATTTGAAACTTTGAGCCAAAACTTGAGAAATGAAACGAAGACATGGAATAGAACAAGAGTGCTGTTTCACCAATTTTTACTACAACTAAAGCGGTCTCCCAATTATGGAATGTAATTATTTTACCACCTTGCAACTTTTCATGGTAACCACTGTATTGACTTTACAAGGAAACTATCCACTTATGTCAACATATTCTTCAAAGCACCCTGTACCTCTCTCTATCTTTCACTTGATGAGCATGGGATTCACCCACCCACCTCCAAAAACATACAGTAGAAAGGTGAAAAATGAAGTGAGGTTTTCACTTTCTGGTAAGCGAATGAAGAGAGTATAAAAGTAGTGTGGATTGATGAGTATGGTATTATTTTTCCACTTTAGGGTCTTGTAATAACTCATTAAGTGGAGAGACAGAAATTCTTGTCGGCAAGGCATACCAATGCTGACCGCTCACCAACTAAGCTCTCTCCTCTAGAGCTTTTTTCATTAGCATGGTATGCTTCACTCCACTCAATTTTGGGTTAAAGGAAAGAAGAAATATAATGATTAGTAGAGGACGACACCCTCTCTTTATACAAGAATCTTCCCCTCTTCCAATGCTACTCATTATACAAACTTCTTTTTTCCTTTTCCTTTACCCTTGTTCTTGTATCCACAACAGGACTTACTTTCTTCGACTATTCCTATACCCCATTAAAACAAAAAAAAACAAAAAAAATTGCACAATGAAAGATTTTCCTTGCTTTCTATATGACTCTACGTGGTAAATGGTAATTTGGTTCATATTCTACTATGCGCACAGTTTCACAATATTATATAGAAAAAACCAAACTATAACATTTAGGGCAATGCCTTCTTTTATTTACGGAGAAAGACCACCAAGGTTTTGTTAAGTTTAATGATAGTGAGTTTAGTTTACCTAAACTTGGTCAATCTTCCTTCCTCTTTTTTTTTTTTTCTTTTTGATAGCCATACACTCATAAAAGGAACCCAGATAGATTGGCTTCGTATATATTCTCAAAAATAGACTTGAAATAACTCTTTTTTCAAAAAAAAAAGAAGAAGAATCTGGACATGCATTGTGTGAATTAGAGTAATTTGAAGATGTAATGAGACTAATGTAAAGAGGAGGGTAAAAGCAAGGTGATGTTGGCAAAGCAAAATTTAGAAGAAGAAACACGAAATTTGCACCACATTGCACCTGTCATGATGTTGCCAGAATTACCTAGCCCGATCGCTTGCCTCTACATTTTGGTGAAATGTCAAGAAATCCAATTATAATAAAAACGACTCTCGCACGATCATTAGTGATGGTAGTTGGATTAGGCTTTAAAGAAGTACAATAATTTCGAAGCCTTATTATCTCAAATTTGTTTCACACAGAAGTATCATTTGGAGTTCTTGAGAAAGATCTTCTTTTTCTTTCTTTCTCTTGTTTTTTTTTCAGAATAATTTTTCTTAAATTTAATTTCACGAATATGCATATCTGTTCGTTGTCAAATTAACCTGAAATATAAGTTCTAAATTAAACTTTTTTTCACTGTCATCGTGATGATTCGTGGTCCACCCCTTTTTTTTTTCCTGGGGCAAAGAGAGGTCAGCTTCTTGGGTTTTCAACTACGAAGTTAACGAAGATAATACCCTCCTTTTAGAAAGAAAGATACGGTTCTACTTTAATTTCACTGTTCTTTCACATGGTATACTATTTTTGTCCAGAATAATTTACAAGCTTATCTTAGAAAATAGTGCCAAAAAGTGTTCTCTCTTTATGCTTTTTTTCATCAAACCCTAATTTGGCAGGTTTCTCTATATCATCATGTCTTTATTTATCGACGTGCAGGTCCTTCGAAGGTTGTGGTCCTAACTCCTAACAACTCTAGGTCCTTCGAAGGTTGTGGTCCTAACTCTTAACTTATATAAACCCATTGTGCGTGCATTATATATAGAATTGCATGTATAAAACTGTGTATTCGTATGGACAAATTTGTACGCGATCAATTCTTTTCCCTTCACCAGTGACCAAATTAAACCGCGCATTAAGTGTTTACCTTGTAAATAACTGAGAAAGATGGGTAGATAGAGATACGAATCCCAAATTCAACCAAACAAGAATCGTAGCATTTGCCAAAATATATTGGAAAGAAATTAAAACATCAGATTAGATCTACTTGTTTTCCTGTAACCTTTTAGGTCCTTGATTTATCTTGATCTTGGCGTACAGATTGTTGCATATATCGAAATACAAAGCGGGAAGAAATGATAGTGGAAGTCCTTTTGCAATCATATCAGTTTTATTTTATTTTTTAACCTTAAGAAAAGGGTCAATGGCATACATTATCTCGACAAAGAAAAAGATACTTTGGTCATTTCTGATATCGCAGCAATTACACAAACTAAGTTACAAACGACAATGGATAGGAACAGTTGATTTAGATAGGCTTTAAAGGAGCTTTATGTATACAGCGAGATTTGAGAATATGACTACCAGATGAGATTTAAGAATTTAATTGAGGAAGTTTGAACTTCCCAGAGCCCAGGATGGCTGGATCAATATGTCAGGACTCGATCTCCTAATGCCTGGAATCAATTTTATTTTATAATAAATGGGCTAAAATCATGTTTTTTGAAAAGAGGATTATGGCTGTGAATAGACACATGAACTGTCATCGCTGCTCATGAATGTCACTTAATTCATCCCACCATGTCCCAGGACAAGCTTTAAAATAAACCCCTCGCACCATGAAAATGTGGTCGAATATATATATATATATATTCACAAGTAGATATCATGTCTTTCATATTTATACACTATTTAAGCAGGTCTCATTGTACTGATCTTATTCACGTCAGAATTAAAGCTTAAAATATATAATTTTATGAATGGAACTAATCAAACAAAAAAAAATCATTTTTAATAAAACAATGACATAAATAGAACATAAAACTTCAAGTTGAATAACTCCTCTCTTTATTACTTGAACCTACCTTCGTGAGCATTTATTTGTTAGTAGTTTGGAGTAACATATTCTTTTTCTTTCTTTCTGTTTAGAACATCAACAATTTGGATCAATTCCGAACATTCTCATCCAAATAGAAGGTTTATTAAATATGGGTAAACAGGGGCCAAACAGAAATATCATAAATCCTAAAATAAAAGGAAAACATGAATAGAAAAGGCTGAATTTTCAAAATAGGTGCAGTTTGAGACGGTTCGAGAGATCCCGTGCACAAAAAGACCTAAATATTCATATTGGATTTTGACCTAAAAAATGGTTTGATGATCATGGACACTCCATTACTGGATGGACTTGGGCTTTAAGTAAGTTTTAAAAATTAGTATAATCTATATCAATTGGATTATAGCTTGTTAAAACAACTATGCTCGTTTGCACATGCCCCATATCCCTTAGGTAAAAAGGTAACAAAAAAAAAAAAAGGTAACCCTGGAGATTGGCGGGTCATTGTTGAGGATCGTCGCTAGATCGTGGACATTGCTCATACAGTAAGGATAGTCGTGTCTAAGAAACCTATGTGCCTTTAATACGTGTAATATTCGAACTTACAGCCGATGGAGAGTAGATATGCATTAAATCCAGTTATTTATCAAAATTGCATAGGTTCATGTGCTGTTTTGAGTGACACTATGTAAATTATTCAAGGCGCCATCAATCTTGTGAAGTTAATTATGGTTGGGAAACCGAGGCACGTGTCACAATCATGGCGTTTTATATATAGCTCCCCAGCCCGTACGATTGGTCCACCACCAGCAAAAAAAAATAAATACTTTAATGTTATTTGATTTATTTGGAATCGCAATACTCCCAGCTGAACCAATTAACATTCGTTGTACCATATAATAATAATAATGTGGGTACAAAAGCTGTCATCAGTAGTTGACATCTGGTCGTGATTAAAACGTGTTCTTGTTCAAAGCCCAAGCCTCGGTGCCAATAAAGGCGTCTTATATATATTATTACATTGTCCTCTACCGGGACCCACGATGAATATAGAAATGTGGGGATGATGGAATATCCCCTTTATAACCTAAGATATAGGATAGGATCTTCCCTGATACATGATAATAATGCATGCCACCTCACCATCGATCCATCCTGTTTAATTTCTTTAAATATTGATTAAACTTTCTCCATAAAAATAAAGTGTTAGCGTTTGTTTTTGTGTTATAATATAATTTTTTTTAAAAGAATTATTTAAAAAAGTTAAATTGATGTTTTTTAAAATATTTTTAGGTAGTTTTGATATACTGATAAAACTAAAAAAATATTATTTTAATATATTTTAAATTAAAAAATACTATATATATCATATTAAACATAAACAGGTAAATATTTAATTTAATATATTATTCCACTTTTAAGTAAATAAAATAGATAAAGAGAAAGCGGATCTATATCGATTGCCAAGAGGCAAGAGGTGATAATTAATTGCTAGCAGAAAAACATATTTTCAAGTATTGAGTTAGAATAGTCGAGATTATTCCGGTACGGTTGAAAAGAATGAACCTGTGTGCAAATCCAAACCTTGTGTGCTCCTAGCTTAAATATGATCCACGTGTGATGCTCTGTGTATCGGAGATGATCAATAAGTTTTAAGTTGCAAGGAAGTAGTTATGATGGTGGATCAGAGGGATGCCACGTGCTAATAAATAAGACCACCTTGCACCTTGATATGTATATATTTCAAATTGAAGGTGAAAAGGTGTGGTGCTTGGCGATAGAAAATCTGAAAGAATAACGGTGAGCACAAGAGCCCGCCGAGGCAGGGACATCAGCTGGCGGGGGAAAGGGACAAAGTTTTGAGCTAAAAATTGTTTCTTTTTCAAAGAATTGTGAAGTCACGTGGTCAGCTAAAACCTACTGTTGTTTAATGATGAGTTATTATGTCAATGTCCGTACACATGACGACCCGTCCACTCTTCCAGTGACGTCATGCCTGAAAGATTTGAGTAGAGAGGAAATCTTGAAAAGACAAAACAAACCTTGATGGTGCTCTGCCCGCCTGGCTGTCTGTGTGGGCAGGCGGTGCAGG
>NW_011499897.1:695025-768274 GCF_000495115.2 Populus euphratica
GTTTTTTTAGCCAGTATCAGTCCACAGAAAAGAATGTAATATTCGTGGCTTTTAGATTTCATTTATTCTTATGACTTATTTGTTGTTTTTATTTTAAAATATTTTATTTTTTAAAATTTATTTTTTATATTATTAAAAAAATATGAAAACATTAAAAAATGAATTTAAAGTAAAAAAATAATTTTTTAAATATATTTTAAAAATATAAAAACTAACACGTTTTTTTTAAAAATATTTTTAAAATACAAAAACTAACACGTTCTTTCTTAATTAATTTTATCTCTTGAAATTATTTTCTTTTAGCTTTTCTTGTTGCAGGGGTGGCTTGTTTATTTTTCTATTATTATTATTATTATTATTATTCAATCTAGGACGAAATTAAGCCTTGAACTTGTTTATTCTTTTCCTTAAAATGATGCAATCCTGCTCTGAAACTTGTTGGATAGTAATTTACTGTAAGTTCAAAAGTTGTAGTAGTGATAAATGACTAATCGTTTAAGCGTGTCTATTGGATAAATCCATCTATAAATTATTAAAAAAAGAAGAAGATAGAATCTCATTTAAATAGGATCATGGTATATTTTATATTTCAAACAGCTATAAAAAGATAATTTATTAATTAAAAAAAACAAGATAATGATATCAACAACTTGATCATGATGTATTCAAATTTAAAAATAGAGAAATGCATATCATAATTGATCTTAACTATGTGGTAGAACAGACTGAATTACATTTGAACAAGTGGTCCAACAAGAATTTAAATTTTAAACAGCGAAGCACTCACTTAAGTTATTTCAATAATAAATTCTATACAATAGGTGGAGACAGTTTATGAAATAAAATATATATATATACATTTCAAAAATCTTATTTCTCTAATGTAAAACGGTTCAAATCACTTCTCAAAATATTTTTCAAACCGATATTCTCTTCAAAAAGATATAGATTGATGTTTTTTAAGAAATATTTGGAAGATTGCTATGTTTAATATTAAAAATAAAAAAAAATTATTTTAATATATTTTTAATTAAAAAATATTTATATAAAATATTACATTACCAAACGGGCGTTAAATCCCATGACTTATAGGTCCCCAGGCTAAAGAGTAGGACTTTGATTTGCCTAGAATGAATAAAGGCACCTTGACCCAACTAACTAACAGGAGAGTCTCATCATGGTGTCTACTGTATAAGAAATCTTCGAGGTTAAGTTGCCTAATTAAGCAATCTTTTGTGTAATTACATCAAAACCTCCATCAAGATTAACACTAACACGGTCACTGGTCATTAACAAGTGGAGAGCGATTCCTATGTGCAGGCACCCAGCATGAAAGCAGCTGGGATCCCCTGTGACAATACTCATACGACAACGTGGGTGGGATTGGTCATCATCTTCATCTTTTAATTTTTATTTTTCAGTTCTTTCAATTAATTAAAGTGTATATATATAGTTTCAGTTGTAACATAGCTTTCTCAAACAACGAAAGAAATGATTGCTGCCATGCTCTCCACTTATTTCATCTGCATTATTGTTTTTTCAAGTTAATATGATTTTTAAAATATTCAACTGGTAAGTATTAAATATTTATAGTATAGAAGGGATGAAAAATATAAAAATAATTTCTGGATAATTTTTTCATCATAAAATTGTTAAAATTTAACAATTAAAAAGAAAAGTGGGGCAGTAGGATTTACGCCTTTACGATTTCTTTAATGGGCTTTGTTTACAATGTGGGCTTGATCCCTTAGGGCAAATCTATCTTCTATTAACATAGTTTGATTGGGCACTCTTATTTGAATCACTTTTCCCCATACAATGGGTTCGGGCCCATGATTCACTGCATACCAGATTAAAATTCAATCACTGCAATGAAAAATAATATATCAGTTGCGTTATTTTTTTATGCATAATATAAAATATTTAAAATAAGGATTAAAAACTATAACAGTGTATCAGATCAAATTATTCAACCATCATATACATTAATAAATTAAAGAATGAAGATGAAATCTAAGAAATAAAAAAATGTTATTGGATGAAATTGAAAAAAAAAACTAATTTTAAACAAAATCTTGTGTGAATCTTCAAAATTGGATCAAATTTTCAAACTTGTAACTTGTAAAATTATAGAATCATACTAAATCAAGAAACTTAAGTCTTAACTAATTTAATTTTAAAGGATAAAATTATATACTAATTCAAATAAAAGAACACCAATCCAAATATAATTCTTACATCAATATTTAATTTTCAAAAAGCAATTACAACATAAACAAAATAAACTCATAATTCAACATAAATAACCAAATTATTTCAAACCTTAGGGTCATAAAATATTTGGAGTGAATTGCACTTTTTAATTAATTGAAAATAAACTTTAAAAATAAATTCTATTCTTATAAATTGAAAAATTACAAATTCAACTGACTTACTTTAACAATCATAACTTTTAATTCATAACTCTAATTTGGGCAACCAACATGCTATAATTAGGTATAAAATTTTGCCTATGACACTAATAAGAAGATTAGATTTTAGAGGCCCATAATTATCAACCAATCATTTTTTTCTTCTAATTTCTTAATTTCACCTTTACTTCAAATTAATATACCAAAAATATATGAAATCCGTTCAATGACTTCCGATCCATCTAAGACTCTGTTAGTATAATACCTACGCTTTAAAAGTGATTAAAAATCTAATATCATAACAATCTTAATTCATAAACATTTGAAAACCTTAATATGCATGCAAAAACTAAATTAAAAGGTAAGGATAAAGAACTCACACCTTAAATTGATTAAAAAAAAATTGATCCTAGATCAAATCTCCTCCTTAATCTTTCTCTATAAGTTGATGTAGGTTTTGATTGTCTAACAAAAAGGAATGCAAGTTATTTTAGGGTTATATTTTATTTTTATACTCTAAATTATTACATAATCACTAATATACCACTACTACTTATAATAACCTTAATTAATAAAAAAAGACATAATTATAAACCTAATTAATTATTTTATTTGTTAATATTATTTTTATATGTGTACAATAGTGCAACGCGAGGCTGATGATTTAGGCAACCAATTTTGGACTTATTAAGCAAGTTGCCAAGTACTCTCTCTCCCCTGATGAAGATAAATTAACCAATTTAAGATTTGTCTTATGAACTTTTTCTTATATTAATGATAATTTATACTTGATAAGACGTGAAAAAATTAACAAGAATGACTCAAAAAAGAAGGAGATGGATTGTATTGGAAGCCTTACTGGATTAAATATTGCTTAAAACAAAAGTTATTGGCTGTAGCTAACTAGATTAAATTTTATGAGTGATCATACCCACTATTATTCTAGTATTTATAGAAGAAGTTTTTTTTATGCCGAACATGATCGGTTAATTATTTGGAAAATCTTATATTAAATACGAATATTTTTATTATTTTACTCACGGAAGATCTTTTAATTATGCAAGGAAACGTTAAAATAAATTAAAACAATTACATGATAATCATTCATGCTAATTTAAATTCTAAGAAAGTTGGATTTAACAAGCATAATACATGATTATGTTCCAAAAGACATGAGAGAATACAATCAGGATTTTCCACTAGAGAAAGACATATATTGTATGTTTATCATACATGAATTAAGAAACCTGGCCTCTAGACAATTGCGTGAAGTAAGAAAAACGATGAAAAAAACTCGAGTGCAAAGGCAGAAAAGTATATATATAAAAAAGATGATTATTGCAACTGAATATGGGGCATCATGGAGAGCTAGTTAGGATGAATAAATCATTTACGTCTAGATGATTAGGGTTTATACCATTATACTATCTGAGTATCTCGTCTCTCATTAATTAGTTCTTGCTATTCCTCAAATGCACAGTGCTGGTTTAATTAGAACAAGAGAGAAAGCGGCAATAAATAAGTAATAAAAAGCATGGGACAAGGACAAGGCCTTGGAGTCATGAACATGGTGATGGCAGTTGTGAATGAAGAAGGAAGAGTGAAAGAAAAAAAAATACCAAAAAAAGGCTAATAAATACTTTAGGTTTCGTGGTTTTAGACCAGTTCCGCGACTTGGAATTGATGGACAAGCCATACATCACTAGTTCAAATTCTCTTGGGTTAAGGAAAACTTCATGTCGTAACATGGTTTTGAAGCTCCGGAGCAAGGAGGCTTATTGACAGTTTCTGTCTTTTCAAAGGTTGTTGGCCAAGGCAACAACCAATCGTTACTGATTGACTGTGGTTTTGTTTTACGTATAATTACTTTTTTTCGCTTTCAAAGATGATATTTTAGAGGTAAAATGTACACCACTCAAAGTATGTTACGTAAAAAATATTTGTTTAAAATAGTTTACATATGCCAAATGATGAGGTAATAAAAATTACACGGAATATTTTACGGTGAATTATTTCTTGAAATCACCCTACATCCGTTGTGGTACATTTAATGACTTCCACTTTAAGACCACGCATGTTTGTTTACAAATCTTTTTCTAGAGAAATATCAACTCTTTCTAGAATAAATATCTGCAAAAAATTCCTTGAAACTTTTGATGAGAGACCCTCTAAAAATCAATTCAGGTATTTTTTATGTAGTCAAAGATATTAATGAATGTATTAATGATCTTTTATAAAAACAAGAAAAAAAAAAAAGGAGAAGGAAGAAGATGTTTATTTTAAAAAAAAGAAGCAAATAGTGTGTTTTTGCCTTAGAGTCCATGGTCCACCTCTTCTTGTATATTCATGATTCTTTTGTTATTATCTTACTTAACTTGTTTCATACAATGTATAAGGGATAAAGATGTAATCTTATAATAGTAGAATAATATTATTCTACTACTCGTGCCATTACATCTAATTAATAAAAACATATAGGTTGCTTATTCGTATTTAATAGGATATGATAGATATCATAATTATTATCTTAAACCCAGAGTATAGGGTGTTTAGTGTAGAGTGACCCATCAATTATACACCCAATCTGAGGGATGTTGGGCTCAATTCACGCTCGAAGCCTAGGGGAAAACGGGGCGTGGACATATTCAAGTCCATCGTGGAGCTAGGTGTGGACACATCTAGA
Organism: Populus euphratica; assembly: GCF_000495115.2. NCBI lineage: Eukaryota > Viridiplantae > Streptophyta > Magnoliopsida > Malpighiales > Salicaceae > Populus > Populus euphratica. The sequence goes on from NW_011499897.1 coordinate 700,120, forward strand.
TCCAAAGTGGGGTGGGGCGTGGACGCATTTAGGTCCAACGTGAAGTTGGACGCAGTTGCTTCCAGGCCCAACATGGAGCTAGGCGAGTTCGGGCTCAACATGGGGCTAGGCGTGGACGCCTCCACGCCTAACATTGGGTGGGCTTGGTCGCACCACGCCCAACCTACGATTGAGCGAGGTCACGCCCGGGCCCATTCATGGGACTGGGCATGAATGCATCCGCACCCACCATAGAGTTGGGTGTGGTCACATCCTGGCCCAACATAGGATTGAGCATGAACGCATCCGTGCCTGGATCCAAGTAGGGCAGGGCGGGGATGCATCCACTCCCAATTATGGGATGGGGTGTGGATGCATCCGCGCTTAACATAGGGTTGGGCATGGTCGTGCCCAACCCCAACATGAGACGGGCGTGAACACGTTTGCGCCCAGGCCCAATTTGAGATTGGGCGTGTACGCGTCCGCACCAAACATAGTAGTGGGTGTAATCGCGCTCGCGCCTAACATGAGATTGGGCACGGATGCTTTCACGCCCCACTTAGAGTCGGGCGTGGTCACGCTTGGAGCCAAGGTGAGATTGAATGTAATCATGCTCGAGCCCAACATAAGATTGGGCGTGGACGCGTCCGCGCATAACGTAAAGTTAGGTGTGGTCACATCCGAGCCCAACATGGAATTGGGCATGGACGTGTCCATACCCAACATAGAGTTGAGTGTGAGTGCACCCCAATCCAACTTGGGGTTGAACACCCAAAAAGACATAGCCTCATTTTGTGTTGTAACTTTCACGCATTATCTCTTAAATTAAGTTGAGTTGAGAAATCATAACCCATCACCATGTCATGTTTTTAAATTAATATCATGTATAATTATATATTTTATTTTATATATAATTCATAAATGATATTTAAAGATTTAGAAATTATTAAACTTTAAGTAGGGGGAGACATATCTACCTATGTTTGGGAGTATAATTGCAATTGTTTTTTAAAGTGTTTTTCATTTAAAAATGTATCAAAATAATATTTTTTTTATTTTTAAAAAATTATTTTTAATATCAACGTATCAAGATAATCTTAAAACACCAAAAATTATATTAATTTAAAGTAAGAAAAATAAAAAAAATTAAATTTTTTCAAAAACATTTCTAAAACATAAAAATAAAGAGGGTATAAAGTATAAAATTAGGTTAAAGAAAGAGTCTCTGGTCTGGCCATAAAAATATTACATAAAGTCTTGTGTCTTCCATCAATAAATAAAAAATGTAAAGTATTGTATAATTGTTTGAGCACTTAATTTTTACCGCAATTATATACATTGATATATTTAATTTAGTTGGTTATTTAGTTTGGATACACACCAATCATTTATAGTTTTTATTATAATAAATATGTGATTAATAAATATCTATGTTTTACATTAATGACTTAACTAATAAACAAGCTTAAAAGATTGACTTTATAACTTTATCTGTTGCATTGTATATGATTTTAAATGAATATTTTTTTTTACAGTGGATATATTGCTCAGTGTTGCTAATGTTATCTTGTATATGTATAAAGTTTTTGAAATGAGGATGTTAGGATATCTTAAATGTGATGGTGCAATTAAATTAAGTTTTTTTAAAAAATTTATCAAAAATAATTGGAAATGATTTTTTATGAAAAGATAAACAATTAAAGAGCAAATAAGGTGTTATTCTTTTTGAAAAAGTCAAGGTATCAATTTCTTATCCTCTTAATTATTTGATATATGTTTATTGTATATAATATTTGACTTTATGTTTCCATAAGCTAATTTTGATTTTACTAATGAAATATTTTGTCGATATTTAGACATTGATTTTATCAGCAAGATTTTTACCAAAGCAATCGTGGATGATTATAGTTTGTCAAAAAAGTTATTATTGGTGATTTATGTTATGTCGATCATTCTATCGATATTACAATCTCTAATGGTTATTTTTTTTTGAAAAAGTTATCATTAGTTATTTATATTATATCAATTATTTTGTCGATAATACAATCACTAATAAATTTATAGATGAAAAAAGTACACCAAACAAAAACAAAATATTAGCATCTTTCCATCTATATTTCCATTGGTGAAGATGGAATATCACCGATGAAAAAGATCCTTTATAATTTCATACATGTTGGTGATTAAATAGTATAGTGGCATTTTTAGTGATTCTTTTTCTACTCTCTAAAATATATTGATAGGCTTATTCTGTAAGTAAGCCTGTTAATTAGTTGTTTAAATATTTTTTCACAAAAAAATCTAACAAAAAAAGTAGAAAAAACTAGAATAAATTAAAATTAAATATTTATTATAAATTTAAAAATTAATCAATTTAAAGATAATTTATCTAGAATAAAAAAGTTGAAGGAAAACACAAGGTTTTTGTTAAGATCAAGGGCGATAAAGAAAAATATATATACCACCCATATATGATTTAAGCTCTCTATATATAGTTATTGGAATTTGATCATTTCAATACTAAATTATTTTGTTTCAGCAGCAAGATGAGTCATACGACCTTCACTTTAACGGTTTAAAATCACTTGAAAACTTTAGAGTTTGAATGTTTAAAATTAATCATGAGTATTCAATTTGGGTTATTCATAGCTCCTTTTTTATATTATTTAAAATATCATAAACCTGATATTTATTGGTACACCAAACAATCTTGAAAAAAAAAAAAAAAGTTAAAGAGCATGAATAACGCACGCAAACACTCTCGCACCCACGAGCGCCACCCTCCAACCTCCTAGGAAAACACACTAATCCCGTGAGAGGAGAAAGAGAAAAATAATTCACTCTTCTCTCCTAGCCTCCATTCCTCCATTCAAGCTCTGCACCAGCACTTTGACATCCATTCCTCCAGCAACTTTTCATTCTCCATCAACACCATTGACACTCCATCAGCTTCATCTTCCCCTGCTCCAAGCCCTGAATCAATAACTTCTTCTTCTCGGCCCAGCCAACCGGGTGATCTCAGTTCCAGCAGACTCTCAGGCCGACTATGCTCCTCCTCAGCACCAGCAGCCTCAGCCTATCTACACGGCAGATCCTCCTGTGCACTAGCGACAGTCCAACAGTGCAGCACCGTGAGCCTCCAGCAGCAGTCAGCACCTGCACAGTCCTCAGCCTCCAGTTCCAGCACTTTATCTTCTCCTGTCCCATCCGAACACAGGGCCAGCAGCACCATCTCCACTGTCAAGAACACTGCCCCAAAACCACACCTCTTCACAGCCTTTCCACTGTTGCGAGCAGTTCCTCTCTCATTTTTTGACCGAAATCAGCCCTTCCTTTAGCGCCAGTGGACTTAAAAAGGTCAGAGAAAAACAACACTACCATGAAAAGATAAAACATTGCCTGTAATCATTTCAAGCCTTAGTCCCCAGGTTTGGAAAACTTATCCTCACACCAGTGCACATCACAGCCTCCATTGTTAGCACCCCCCATGTTATGTATAGACACAAATTGTAGGTGGCAGCTATATAATTGCAATGCAAGAGTCGGTGGTAGGTGTTTAACCAAAAAAATTGTTGTTCATCATTGTTAACCAAATAAAAAAACTTGTCTTCCACTTCATCACGAAATAGAGAGTGTCATTAATAACTGAGTATCATCACGAAATAGAGAGAAACACAGAGAGAGCTTAGAGTGAGAGTTAAATTGAGTAGAGAAGTTTTTTCTCCTCCTCCTTGTTTTATTATTTGTATTGCTTTTGAGCTTGATTAATACAAATCAGTAGCTCCGTGGAGTAGGCAAGTTGCCGAACCACGTAAATTGATGTGTGTTTGAAAGCTTGAATGTCCTAACAACTAGTATCAGAGCTTGTTCTTGAAAAAGATGGTGTTTAATCCAAACTCAAAAATCAAAGTTCTCAAAACGTATTTTTGAACATATCATCGTGAAGAGGACGACGAGAGGAATCCGCTGGTGAAAACCCAGTGAAAAACCGACGTCCTGCATGCCTGCGCGCTCCTGCACACACCGCCACCAGCACTGTCCACGAGCACCGACGCGGGTCACGCGTCTTCCTCGCCCGTTTCCTGCAATCTGAGTCGGGTTAACCTGCCACGTCATCAGCCACGCAAGCAGTTCTGCCCAGTCAGCAGCCATGTAACCTGACACATCAGCCAACACGTCATCATTGCCAAGTCAGCCAAAAATCCACGTGGTTCTGCCATGCCAGAATTATAGGGCCCACATATCTTACGTGGCTGACACGTCAGCATATCCACGTCAGCATACTGGGTTTTGATCAGTTGTGGCGCATCGACTATTCCTCCTGACACGTGGCTTCATCTGCAGCGTCTAGTGATCCCAAAGTTTGAGTGTTTAAATCTGAGCCATCCGAAGTCCGATTTGGGTGATCTTAGTGTCATTTCCAATATTTTTAGGCATTCCGGACACATCTATAAGGTCAGATTTTGCAGATTCGAATTCGAGAAAGATTAAAAATGACTGATGAAATAAAGGCTGCGGGAATTGAAAAATTTAATGGAACTGATTTTGGATATTGGAAAATGCAAATAGAAGACTATCTATATGGGAAGAAACTTCATCTTCCTTTGTTGGGGAGCAAACCAGAAAACATGTCGGAAGAAGATTGGCAAATTCTTGATAGATAAGTTTTGGGCATTATCCGGCTATCATTGTCAAGAAGAGTTGCTCATAATGTTACAAAAGAGAAATCCACAGCAAGATTGATGGAAGCCTTGTCTGGGATGTATGAGAAGCCATCAGCAAATAACAAAGTGCACTTGATGAAGAAGTTGTTCAACCTGTAGATGATGAAAAGCACCTCTGTTACACTGCATCTCAATAATTTCAACACCATCACAAATCAATTGTCATCTGTTGAGATTGAGTTTGATGATGAGATCCGAGCACTTATTTTGCTAGCCTTACTTCCAAGCAGTTGGGAAGGTATGAGAACAGCCGTAAGCAACTCAGCTGGAAAATCCAAATTAAAATATGATGACATCCGAGATCTGATTTTAGCTGAAGAAGTACAAAGGAAAGACTCGGGTGAAAGCTCAAGTTCAGGTTCAGCTCTCAACATCAACACTCGAGGAAGGAGACAGGACAAAGGCTTATCCAGAGGCAGATCAAAATCCAGGTACAGAAGTAAAAACAAGTTTGGACCCAGGAAGCAGGTTGGATGTTGGAATTGTGGCAAACCTGGTCATTTCATGAGAAGTTGCACAAAATCGAAGAAACCTGAAGTTGATTCTCCAAACACCACTACAGACGAGGTACAAGATGCTTTGATTCTTGCTGTACATAGTCCTATTGATGATTGGGTTCTTGATTCTGGAGTTTCATTTCATTGTACACCACACCATGAAATGATGCAAAACTATATTGCTGGAGATCACGGGGTAGTCTATCTGGCCGATGGGCAACCATTGGATATTATGGGTATAAGAGATGTGCAAATTAAGACAATGAATGGATCTATATGGAACTTGCAAAATGTAAGGCATGTTCCTAGACTAAAGAAGAAGCTGATCTCGATCGGACAACTTGATGATAGTGGTCATTCAATCTTTTTTTGTGGAGGAATGTGGAAGGTATCAAAGGGAGCAATGGTTTTAGCTCGTGGAAAGAAAACTGGCACCCTGTATATGACCACAAGATCAGTAGATATAATTGTCTCTACTGAAGCAGAAAATCAGACACAGTTATGGCATTGCAGACTCGGCCATATGAGTCAAAAGGGGATGAAGATACTTCAGTCAAATGGAAAGCTGCCAGAGTTAAAAAATATTGATCTAGACATTTGTGAAAGTTGTGTTATCGGAAAACAGAAGAAGCTCAGTTTCTTAAAGGTTGGAAGGACCTTAAGACCAAGAAAGTTAGAATTGGTGCACACAGATTTATGGGGACCAGCTCCAGTAGCATCTCTTAGAGGTTCTTGGTACTATGTGACTTTTATTGATGACTCCAGCAGGAACGGATGGGTCTACTTTCTGAAAAATAAATCTGATGTGTTTGATATATTCAAGAAATGGAAGGCTATAACCGATACTGAACCAGGTTTGAAGTTGAAATGCTTACGATCTGATAATGAAAGAGAATACATTGATGGAGGTTTCAAGGAGTATTGTGCTGTCAACGGTATCAGAATGAAAAATACAGTTTCAGGCACACCACAACAGAATGACATTGTTGAACGGATGAACAGGACCATCAATGAACGAGCTAGAAGCATGAGGTTGCATTCTGGGTTACCACAAACATTCTGGGCTGATGTAGTTCATACTACAGTTTACTTGATCAACCGTGGACCATCAGTTCCCTTGGAGTTCAGACTGCCCGAGGAAGTCTGAGAGGAAAAGAAGTACAGCTTTCTCATTTAAAGGTCTTTGAGTGTGTTTCCTATCTGCATGTAGATTCTGATGCTCGCAACAAGCTGGATGCCAAATCAAATAAATATTTCTTTATTGGCTATGGAGATGAAGAATTTGGATTTCGGTTTTGGGATGATCAGAACAAGAAGATTATCAGAAGCAGGAACGTGATCTTCAACGAGAAAGTTTTGTACAAAGACAGATCAAGTACAGAACCAGAGATAACTGATTCATATACGAGTCGACAAACATCTAAATTCATACTATTAGAAGAGCTTCCCAATGTTACCACTCAAGAGTCTTTACAAGAAAGTTCAAGCACATCAGTACCCACCACTACTACACAAGACAATGCAGAGCTAAGTGAACCAGCTGTTCGTAGGTCTTCAAGGACTATAAAGCCTCCACAACGATTCACACTTCTACTGAATTATATTTTGCTGACAGATGATGGTGAACCATTAACTTATGAAGAATCCTTACAAGATGGAAACTCAAGCAAGTGGGAGTTAGCCATGAAGGACGAGATGGAGTCATTGTTGAAGAACAAGACTTGGGAGTTAACCACACTGCCTGAAGGAAAGAAGGCCTTGCAAAACAAGTGGGTTTACAGAGTAAAGACTGAGCATGATGGCAGCAAACGATTCAAGGCAAGACTTGTTGTAAAAGGGTTTCAGCAAAAAAAAAGGATTGACTACTCTGAGATATTTTCTCCAGTTGTGAAGCTTACAACAATCAGAGTTGTTCTGGGGATAGTAGCTGCAGAAAATTTACATCTTGAACAATTAGATGTAAAAACAGCATTTCTTCATGGTGAATTGGAGGAAGACATTTACATGCAACAACCAGAGGGGTTTGTAATACAAGGAAAGGAGAATCAAGTTTGCAAGCTAAAGAAGAGTCTATATGGTCTGAAGCAAGCTCCAAGACAGTGATACAAGAAGTTTGACAACTTCATCTGTAGTACGGGATACATAAAAAGTCAGGCTGATCATTGTTGCTATGTCAAACATTTTGACAACTCCTATATCATCTTATTGCTATATGTGGATGATATGTTAATTGCAAGATCCAGCATGGAAGAGATTGACAAGCTAAAGCAACAGTTGTCAAAACAGTTTGAAATAAAGGATTTGGGAGCTGCTAAACAAATACTTGGCATGAGAATCATCATAGACAAAGACAAAGGCATACTAAAGCTTTCACAGACAGAGTATGTCAAGAAGGTTCTCAGCAGGTTCAGTATGGATAATGCTAAGCTAGTATGTACACCTCTGGGGAATCATTTCAAGCTCAGTAGAGACCAGTCACCAAAAACTGAGCTAGAACGTGGATACATGGATCAGATTCCATACGCCTCAGCTATCGGCTCTTTGATGTATGTTATGGTCTGTACTAGACCAGACATTGCCCATGCAGTGGGAGTTGTAAGCCAATATATGAGCAATCCTGGAAAGCAGCATTGGGAGGCAGTGAAATGGATCATGAGGTACTTAAAAGGCTCATCGGAGACGTGTCTTACTTTCACAGCTGGCGGTTTGAAACTTGAAGGCTTTGTAGATGCTGATCTAGCAGGAGATGTTGATAGCAGAAAGAGTACTACAGGTTATATATACATTCTAGGAGGCACTGCTGTTTCTTGGAGTTCTTCCTTGCAAAAGATAGTTGCTCTTTCAACGACAGAAGCTAAATATGTTGCAGTTTCAGAATCTATAAAAGAGCTAGTATGGCTACAGAGTTTCCTGCAAGAATTGGGCAAGATGCATGGAAAAGGTACTTTGTATAGTGACAGTCAGAGTGCAATCTTCCTTGCCAAGAATCCAGCATTTCACTCTAGAACAAAGCACATACAAATCAAATATCATTTCATCCGGCAATTGCTCGACGATGAACAACTGTTACTTAAAAAGATTTGTGGAAGCAAGAATCCAGCTGACATGTTAACCAAAGGAGTCACTCTTGATAAACTGAAGCTGTGTAAAGCTTCAGTTGGTCTTCAAAATTAAAAGACAGATCTAGCATCATTTGTGTCCAAGTGGGAGATTGTTATGTATGGACACAAATAGTAGGTGGCAGCCATGTGATTGCAATGCAAAAATCAATGGTAGGTGTCTAACCAAAGAAATTGTTGCCCACCATTGTTGACCAAAGGAAGAAGCTTGTCTCCCACTTCAGCTATAGATAGAGAGTGCCATTGATAGTTGAGTATCACCACGAAATAGAGAGAAACACAGAGAGAGCTTAGAGTGAGAGTTGAGTTGAGTTGAGAAGTTTTTTCTCCTCCTCCTTGTTTTGTTGTTTGTATTGCTTTTGAGCTTGATTAATACAAACCAGTAGCTCCGTGGAGTAGGGAAGTTGTCAAACCACGTAAATTGATGTGTGTTTGAAAGCTTGAATGTCCTAACACCCCACACACTTCACCCCATATATACTTAACCTCACTCACGGAGAAGACGTAGGGATGAACAAGAAAAGAATGATGGTGAAAAAGGAAGGAGAAAATAACAGTAAGGAGCAAAGACCCACAATGAGATAGTCCCATCACCTTTTCCTCTTGTCAAGCACCGCCTCCATTTTGTCTTGCTACTACCAAAAAAAAAAATCTCACAACCAGCGTTTCCAATGGAGAAATCTTGAAAGCTTCATACCATTATAAGTTATCGTATCCCTCTGAAAGTAAGGTTGGAGGCCTAAAATTACAGGTAAGATTCTTTCTCTCACCCATTTATCACTTTGAGAGTTCTTGCTTTTATTTTACTAGTTTTTTTTTTTTTTTGCTAAAGAATAAGAATCATGTGTTTTCTAAAGAGATGGCAGCAGACTTTATGGTTGCGGTTGGTTTTTCTTTTAAGTTGGGTGTTAACTCCTTTTGACTTGGGGAAGATATGGCTCGTTTTCAAAAAAAAAAAAAAAGGAAAATGCATAAAGTGAGTGTATGTCTTTTGTTGATTTTGAGCAGCAAGAAACGGTAAAATTTTGGGCAAATATTTTCTTGTTTGTTTCGTTTTAATTTGTCATTAAGCACTACTTGTATTAGGGTTGTGTTTTTTAGACTAGGCTTTATCGCCTTTTGAGTAATAAATTTTAGTCTAGGCCTTTTACTTGAGCCTATCCATCCTCGGACAAGTTTTTGCCTTTTGAGCTGTGAATTTGGATCCATGGGCCCGAGTTGAAAGCACAGCCCATGTGGCCTGCAAATCCATTGGTTTATCCATTGAAAATTCATTAATTGTTTTTAGGTTAGTTAAAATCTCGTAGCCTTCTTAAATATACAACAACAACACTAAGCATATTCAAGCCAATATTTTTCATATTAAACTCATAACCACAACAATAAACACTTGACAAAAAAAATAAAAAAAAATATAGTAGATTAATATAAAACATCAACAAATATTTTAATTATACAATGTCAATTTATTACATAATGATGTTTCAGATCTAAATTAGTTCAACATCTTTTTAATCAAAATCATCCTTTTTGTTTTCATCATCGCTATCTTCTTCTTTATTGAATTCCTGGTTCATCTCATTATCTTCATCTACTTCTCTATGTTCACTGGCATTCAACTCATCGATATCAACGTCAACCTAACTTTTCTCTATAAAATAAAAATTAAATTTTCTAACTCGGTAAATGGAACAACTTGATATGAATCAACTAATAATTTTATTTGAAATACATTATCTCCTCAATTACTTTATTATTAACTTCTTAATAATTTAAACATGACTGTCAGATCTAGTCACCAAAATAAATAATCAATCAATTTTATTATGATCATTTCTAAAAAATGGATGTATGTATAATACATATTGATATTGTTTGGTAAAAATATAAGCATGTCTATCAATAAATCGCAAACTCTTCAAATATTTATAGATAAGAAACTATGCATTTTTATCTAAGAAGAATATGGCTTAGGACTTTGCAACACATAACTCATCATTAAGCAACTCTATATTTTGACAGTTATAAACTAGATCTATTTTAACTTTCATATTATTTTTTGTTTTCCCTTTCATGTTCATGATCTTGTAAAAATATTATCAAACATATTCTTCTTGATATGCATTATATTTAAATTATGGTAAATGACATTAGTCTTCCAATAAAAAAACTCATAATAAATACTTTGTTTTACCCAATTATAGGTCATATCAAAATAAAAAAACTTCTACTTACCAAAATAAAAATTAAATACAATGCTCTCATATTGTGAAACTACATCATATAATTTTTCACCTTATAGTACTAGTGATATAACATTCCTTTCAGCTTTACCTTTCAATAAGTCATTTTTGTATTGATAATAACTTGACAAAAATCTTTAGTTGCAGTAAAACAAAGCTCTACCATCATTCATTAAGATAAAAGCTTTACTATTTTTCATATAGTATGTACAAGTTAATTTCTCATATATGCTCTAACTTAAACTCATCTCATACATTAAAAATCATTTATAATCCATATTAATATTGTTTTTATATAAAAATTATATTTCCTTAAGACATATATTAAAGTCCTAACTTATTATATTTTATTCAACTTATCAACGATTGAAAATAAATATTTATATTCATATCTAGATTATGAGGACTTGTTATAACCATAAATAAGAAAATTAATTCTAGCTTTATACTTATCTATAAGTGTAAGTTGTAAATTGTTAATATAACCATCTAACAAGAATAGGGTATATTAAAGGATCTAAATAAATTGAGTTCATCTCTATACAAACCAAGATATGTTTTATGGTTTCATTGAAAATTAAAAATGCATAATATTAAATTGTATCCAAGTTACCATGAATCCATCCTACTATCATGTATATATATATATTTTGAAAGATGATGTCAAGAATGGATTATGCCCCACATTATCCGTGTGATTTGCACCGATGAAGCCGTTCCAACTTCCACCTCACCCTACCTTTCAACCTCGAGTCCAGCCACTACCTCGTTGTTATGATATAATTTAGAGGATTGCATCGTCAGAGAATCATAGGCATTTAGCCCAGATTATAGCGTGATGCCGTGTTATTATTTTAACACAAGGTTGGTTATTTTAACCTACGGATTCCTAGTTACGTGATTGACAACATGGCAATCAACTGTGCTAAAGATTATTAGAACGGTATGGTACAAGTAGGAATCCACAAACGATGCAAAAAAGATTGGAATATTGGATTCTGCTGTATGCAATCAGATAAAAAGAGAAGAGAACTGGATTCTGCACCTAGTTTCTTGCCAGCATTCTTTCCTTGCCAGCTTGCTTGGGCTGGTATATTGATAATTAGAATTCATTCTTCTTCATCCCCATGACAATTTTATTTTCTTTTTCTTTTTGTGGGGGGTGGTGGGGACGGGCTTTTATCTTGAAATGAGGAGCCGCTGAACCCAAACAACCTTTCACAGTTCAGCTCACTGGAATACAGAGGAGATTCGGAGGTACACTAAAAACATAATATCCAACATGATAAAACCAGCATGCCATGACATCTGGTCGCTATTATAGATTGTAAAGGACCTCGTAATTCAAATGATTTTTTTTTTCCTGTTTTAATTAGTAAGGTAGCATTATAGACATCATAAATTTCCCAGCAGCTCCGGCATGTATTACAGAACACAAGCTACAGCCATAGGCAGAATTTTTCCTGTAACATTAAACACGAACCACACTACTATGACTATCAAGGGGCAGATATTTTACATTAAAAATTGGATATCATATAATGTAAGAATTGTTGATGAAGTTACAAATGGGGTCAGAAACCTAGAAAAACATCACATTCACCTTCTAATCCCGACACATTTATATCTGCAGATCATCCAGGGAAAGTTCATTCGCTGTCAGCAGTTTGAGCTTCTGCAATTTAAAATCAATTGCATTATATTTTGGTCAGATGTTCAGCTCAAGTAACAATATACAAGGATCATTGGAGACTCCAGGGAAAACTAGTTACCGTAATAAATTGTGGAGGATCATCAAGGCTTGAAGAACCCAAAATTACTTCCCTCTGTAACTTGCTAGTGAGCTTGTGGCAAACTCTTAGCTGGAGATTAGTTAGAGTTAAAACACTAAACAAGCGAAAAGGAAAACCATAATCATTGATTTGGGATTCAACATCTTCTTACCTCAGATCTCGTAGCTCCACCTACAATGAATACAAAAATACGCTGGCCCATCTTTTTCGAATCACTAGATGCGTGTCTTAGAATTGAATCACTGCAGGGTAGCACAAAGCAATGACATTACAAATAAAGCCACAGGGACAATTAAGTTACTCTTAGCCTATCAAATTCCTTGACACTCCAAAGACAGGCATAAAGCACTATGGTGGCACAATGAGCCCATATAAGCAATTAACTAAATCAATCAGGAGATCATAACCAAGCAGGGAATTCAATGACTGATAGATCACAAAAGCATAACAGAAGATCCAATAGATGTGTTCGGATTAAATAAGAAATTATCAAGAGTTGAAATCCATGTTTTATTTTCCCACTATTCATGGAATATTCAATAGACTGCATAGAAGAATAAGAAATATTACCTTGAATAACCATCATCGGAGTTCCGTGGTCGAGCCCATGTTGGTGTCCGTTTCGATCTCATTGAATGGGGAGCTGGAACATGATGCATTGGTGTAGACTGGGATGTCCCATGGAAAGATGGGCTTGGGTCATTCATACATGGATATTCATCCTTGGACAGTTCTCCTTTGTTAAGTTTATCAATAAGTTCCTGAAAAAAGATTTGCATTAGGTGAGTACCATCTTTTCATATAATCTTACCAACATTCAAGACTTCATGCTTTGGTTTAACTTCTTGTTGGAAGATAGAGATTAAACGGAACATTACTTCATGCCTGCTGATTCTTAAACTTCTTTTTGAGAATGCTACTTCATAATTCTTTAAAATAGTATTAAGGGGAGGGGGGGGGGATTGGGATAGTTAAAACTTCATTATTTTCGGTTGATGTAAGAAACATAAAAAGAAATATTATCTAAGAATATGTATCATTAGTATATTAAGTATATTATGATTTATTATAAATTATTTTTTTATTTCTAATTTTTGAAATATGAGAAAATCTCGATTTTTTCAATAGCAATATTCAATCAATTGTATCACATATGTATAGGGAAAAAAAACAACTAAATTTGTAGAATTTATTACTATGGAATACAAAATATATCAAAAGAAAATATCGAAATAATAGATACATTATCTAGATAGAAGAAATTACATTAATTTTATAAGTATATGAGATAAGAAACTTTAAAATATTTTCTACTTGAAAGAATACTTGAACTTATCCTTATGTTTGTATGATTTAAGGGGGAGTGTTTTTGTTTTTGAAGTTTAACTTGATTTTCAAAGTAGTTTTCAAACTGCTTTTTGCCTGAAAAGACATCAAATTAATATTTTTTTTAAGTATTTTTCGATGAATTTTCAATTGATAAGCACTTTTTGCTAAAGCACACCGCATCACATTACCCAACACATACTAAATTTGATATTTAGACCTTGTTTTCCAAATTTTGTCCAATCGAATCCATGTGTTTTAAATTTGATACATTTATTGTGTTTTTTTTATAATTTTTAACAAACTTATCCCCATGATTGCATTTTCTTTAAAGATTAGTTGTGACGTGAATTATAACATGAATAATCACTTGAGTAAATTTTTAGAGTTGCAAAAAGGTATTTTATTAAATTTGTTTGATGAACTAAAAATCATATGTATTGTTATAACTAAAAAGGCTGAATAAAAACTTTCTACCAAACAATCTTAAGAAATGACTTAAAATTGCAATCGGACCCAATTTTATTTTTTTAATAGTATCCTTAGGCTGATTTTTCTGCCCCAAGACTAAATCCTTCCTGATTATAATCTTTTTGTGTGGTTTTGCTAATTTTTGGATTGTAAGTAGTGTTAAGCTACAAAAGGAGTTTCATATCATCAATTCAGTTGATGCATAAAGAGAAAGATGGAAGGGGGAAATCAGAAGAATTTTCAAATTTAAAAGGGATGATTTAGACAAAAATTAAAAAATAAGGTTGACTGAGAGACCCCATAAATATTCAAGTATTCATGAAAAATTAAAATTCCTTTCTCAGTTTCCGATTCATAATGGATCAAAATGAATAAAATGAAACTCGAAATGGGATTGGTGACTTAAAGTCATCAAGTTTGGATTCAAGTTAAGTAAAATTAATTAAGTAGATTATCGAGTAAACAGATGAAGTATCTAAGATTTTAATTGGAACAGTTACAAATATAATCACTATATTATCTAGATAAAAACAATTATACTTAATTCGATAAGTAATGAGATAAAAATAACAATAGAGTTATAAGTTCTATGCGACGAAACTCTTGAAATTACCCCCTTTCGTGTTAAATGTTCAATTCTACCCATGTATTTTAAATTTGATAGATTAGACTTTGTATTTTCTTATTTTATTCAACTGTATCCTTAGTGCTTTAAATTCAATCATTCCATGTTTTCTAGTTTTGTCTGATCTTATTGCTAAGATTGCACAAGGAATGCACTTAAGTTTGGAGGCTAATTTTGAGAGACTTAGATAGCTCTTATTTGCTCTTTAGTATGGTGATTGTGGTATTTTTTGCATCATTTTACATTATCAATTCAATAAATTCATAAATTAAGATAGATTAAAGAAGAAAATTGAAATAATACCCAATTATGAAAGGGGATATATCAAGAGATCTCTTGAACACAGATTCTGATTCAAGTTCCTATTTCAATTTGCTATTCATCAGGAGCTCAAAATAAATAAATAAATATTTAAGTAGGAGTTTCAAGAATTTTAAAGATATTGGTAAAATGACATTATTGATTTTCAGAAAATGAAAAAATTTCATAAACAAATCAAATGAAATTAAGCCATTTATTTAAAAGTTGCTCTTGCTATAATAACTTGTTGAAAATATATATTAAACAAAATATGTTTAAAAATACAAAAATATATATCTAATATAAAAAGTGGTGTC
Source organism: Populus euphratica (assembly GCF_000495115.2). Lineage (NCBI taxonomy): Eukaryota > Viridiplantae > Streptophyta > Magnoliopsida > Malpighiales > Salicaceae > Populus > Populus euphratica. The sequence goes on from NW_011499897.1 coordinate 715,514, forward strand.
ATTGTATATCACATTAAAGTTTTTTTTTTATTCACTTTAACAAGTATAGATGACTATCAATGAATGTGAAATAATTACATCTTAATTTTCAATTTTTATAATGATTTTTCCTAAAAAAATAACAGATAAAAACAACATTATGCGATCATCATACCGAATTTATACAGTACGATATTTTTTGTTCTTGTTACAAATGAAGTGTGTGTGTGAGCAGGATGCTCATTCATAACTTTTCTTGATTTTTTTATATCACAATTTTACTATTTAATATAAAAGTTTGATGTATCAATTTTTTATATGTTCTGCACATAATCATCTACTCGTGTGATAATTTTTTTCTGAAGTTTTAATTCACTTTACAAACGCATGATAAAAAATTGTCTTCAAAATTTATGCTAAAATATTTTTAATACATATTTATTTAGAGAAAAGTAAACTTAATAAATGTAGTTAAAATTAATTATTAGGTGAATAAGTAAATAAGTGACAAGTTAAAAGAAACATACAACAAACCTATAATTATTGCAGATTTGCCAAATACAATAAGATTGGAAGCATTTAATTGATAAAATATTAAAAAAATTGCAACACTTGGAACTATTAAAGAAAATTGAGTTTTTAAGTTCGATTGACAATAAATTCAAAATACAACGTTCATTAAAACTCATTTTGAGTTTGATTTCTTTACAAATTATTAAGGTGATAAAAACTAATGCATGAAAATAAATAACAAATATATATAAATAAAAATCAAGCTAAAAACACAAGGAAAAACATTGCACACACATTACTATTCACTGTAATAGTGAAATGACACTTTTATCCTTCCAAGAAAAGTCATCTTTACCCTAGGAATCACAAAAGAATGAACCATGAACCCAGGGGCCTTCGGTCCTTTCACACAAGTTTTTTGTCTAAATTTCAGAAACATGGTAGATAATTTGGTCTTTTCATGTTGATTATTGATTTTTTTAATTTAAAAAAATTGTTGACATGTGCTTTCTACATGCCAGTACATGGGAGACACTCTCGCTCTTTGAGTGGCGTGGGTAAAGCCTCCGGTAGCAACCTGTCTTTCCATTGTTAGTTGGAAGCATCGCCGTGTTTTGTTCCTCAAAGTACAACACATTTCGGCGGCGGCAAGACAATTGGTCTTCAATAGACTTTTTTTCCTTTCCTCTCTCCTCTAAAAAATACAAGTTTATCTTTCTTTTTTTGTATTTTAATTATAGTCCTTATTCTTTGATTTCTATTTTTTGTTTTTAGCCTTGTTATAGAAGTTTTAATTGTTTTCAATTTAGTCATTTAATTTCAATTTGTTATACATTATTTTTTTCAATTTGATCTTTTATTGTTTTGATTTCTAATTTTTTTTCGTTGGTCCTTTTGTAAGAGTTTTATTTATTTTTAATTTCATCATTCAATCCAAGTTCATGTTGTATTATTTTTTTCAACTTAGTTCTCGTTCTTTTGATTTTATTTTTTTGTTAAAGTTAATTTTCTTCCCATCGAAAATTTTGGGTTATCCTCTCATTTTTTTTCGATTTCATCCTTCAAAGTTTGAATTGTAAGGTATTGGGCTTCACAATTTTTCCATGTATGTTCTAGTCTAATGACTTAGATCATGAGTTTGAAAAATTAACGCAAGTCGACATCCTTTTTTAAAATTATTTTTTTCTAATTTCATCGTTTGATATTAGTTTTTTTATTTAAAAAAATTGGCTTTGTGGTTCTTTTTATTGTTTTTCTATCGAGTTATCTCAATCTCATGACATGAGATATAGGTTTTATAAGTTGACTCCCCTTTTATTACTCAGGTTACATGTCTATCGCGTTATTTTAGGTTGACTCAAACCTTTTTTGTCTTTTTTATCTAATTTTGTAATTCTAAAGGTTTTTTTTTTCAAGATATCGTAATCTTTTCTTAACAAAAAATTGTATGTTTACTATCATTACTTATTCTTTTATCATCTAATTAAAATAAAATCAGATTATTAGACTCAATCGGGGGCTATAACCCGAGTCATTATTCTTTTATTTTTTTAAAACATGATTACAGCACCTAGATATATTTTCTACAAAGAAAAAAAAATGTTAACTAGTGAAGGCTCATGTCTAGTAAAGACAAAACAATGTTATTATGCAATATCAAAATTTTGATTGTTTAAATCCTTAAAACTCTTGAGAATTTAATAAAAGATCAATTTTTTCACTAGGAATATTTGAAAGGAATGGATAGTTTAGTTGTACTATTAGTTTTAACATTTCTAACATCTAGGAAACTAAATTTCCTTCCTTTATAGTAGGATATTGCTTTCTATCATACCAAGAGAAAGTAAGTACTTTGAAAATGTAAGGTTTTAACAAATACAATATTTTTAAGCATGAACAAATGCATGCAAATTATAAAATTTTAGATCTCATAAATCTCTTGAATTGATTAAGATTAAGTTCTTGATGGCATCAATATTTTATTGAAATTTGTTGATTTTGTCCAAGTCTTTCCAAAAATAGACTAAAAGTGAATTTTGGTCAGCGGTTCTTGTAAATTACAGAATTTGATTTTAACAAAATTTATATTTTGAGATTTTATTAAATCCATGATTAAATATGTTTTATTAGTGCAATGAACTATTGAATTACGTTCCTCTTTTCAAAGAACAATGATGTAGAGTTACATGATTTATGAAATAATGCATGTTATTACTATACATTAATAACAAAAGAAAATTTATAAATATCTATTGAATACATAATTTAAGTCACTATATTGAATTTAATGATTTTTTAATTGACAGGAAATGATTTCATATTATCACTTGGGAACAAAAAGATATCCCCATCACAAAAAAAAATAAAATGAAGATAAATTATATTTTTTTTATACTTAAACAAAAGATATTATTGAATTTAAAATCAATATATTTAGGTTATTGAATTATTTTCATCCATAACATTGGTTTTGATTGACACCTTGGTGCTTCTTCCTTTCCATGCATTCAAGTTTTTTAAATTCTTTAAAAAGGCTCGAGGCTAACATTTTAAAATAATAAATACTTTAAAGAGATAAAATCAACTTATCATGTGTGGGTCATGTGCAACGCACATGCAGAAAAACTATCAAAGCATAAAAAGTGTAACTGTACATGAAAAATCAACTAAGAACTCGGATGTACCTCTATCATGGGGTAAAAGCGGGACAACTGCCATGTTGTTTCTTCCTCACCGGTGCGGTCTTTCCTGGCCGCACGCTTCTTCTGGCAATTGATTGGGAAGAAGAAAGGAAAGAGTCAGCTTCAAAATTGACGATCAGATACAGCATTTCAACAAACATTTGTGTTCACCTTATGAATATCAAACTTCAGGGAAAAAGCACCAGTTGATCTTTTTTTGGTATCTGATGCCCCCGCAAGCAATCTCATATTATTCACAGCATTCATGTCATCCCGCGGTAATCTTGCCAGCTAAAATAAATTCATAAAATTAGTTCTGATGTGCAAGGAAAATGTTCTCAATAACATCAAATCAGGAATTCAAAAGATCACAAAAGCTCTGCCGGCTGAAAATGAAAACCAGCACAAAAACAAAGAAAAGTACCTTCATTATATTAAGACCCCTTTCACCCTCAAGCTTCTCAGGAAAAACAGCTGCAAGAATCATCAACAACCGCAACTTATTTTCACGAGTTGCATCCTGCAAAAGAGTGAGATTCCTACTTTATAAATATTAATGGCAGGTTGAAATGCATCCATTACAATTTACCACAAGTTTTACCTCTTTCGTAGTCAGAAATTTAATAACATCTTTCATTCCTGCATCTCCAAAAACCAGGTCCTGCTCTAGCTGACCAAGCTCTCGAAGCCCCAACTCCCTGATAATTCTATTAATTTTTCCAGCAATCTGCATCCATAAAACACAATTTGTATAAAGCCATGGAACACTTGCAAATTTCATAAACCAGTGGGTCTTTTTTCTCTTTCTGATTACACACTATTCCAAACGTATTCAAAAGGGGAGAAAAACTAAAAAGCACAATTTAAGCTAATTGCAATATGTGCTTCCATCTTGCAAAAAAAATTGAACTTCATTTGTGCTCCCATGAATAATGGATTCTAAGCAGAGCACATAATTAACTTCTTATCTGGAACCCGGAAATGCAACTACAATAACTCCTATGGTAGTCTATCCATTGTACAATTTCAAAGTTACTAAAAACCATGCAAATAAAATACAGAACCATATATCTAATGGCATTTCCACCAAGAAAAACGTTCCTCTCATTGGTATCGAAGGAAAGTTCATATAATGTGTTGCGAAAATATTTGAAACTCAAAAGCAACATGCGGAAAGGGAGGGAAGAGGAAGAATTGAAGAACCTACGGGGGAGTTTACATTAAAGCCAAAGAACTTTAGGATTCAGAGATAACATCAAGCATGAGCATTAAATGGCAATATCATAGTGTCATCAGGCCAAGCATTGTTCATTTGCAAGACACCAACATTCAATCTTTAGGGATGAGACCTAGGCATAACCTAGTGGTAACTGCACACCATCTCCGCAGAGAAGGTCTGGAGTTCAAATACACATCCATTAAAATAGCTATTTATTCATCAAAATAGTTGTTTGGAAAGGATATCTAGAAAGGAGAAATGAGTTTCAAATAACCACAAAGTATAATAGCTACACTATATGTCAAATTGCCTTGAAAAAAGCATAAGCTGGTAAAGTAGTCTAGAGCCCATGAGTCATTTTGCTAAACAAATAGGAAGAATGAAGTTAAACTTCTGAACCGGGTTTGGAAATAAGAGCATCATATTATAATTGTATTCCTAGTGTTAAAAATGTGCCAACTAAAAGAGAAAAAAGAGCAGTTTGCTGTCAGAAGAAATAAACTAACCTCTACATGGAGAGAGAGCTTGTCAATCTGTTCACTGTATTGAGGCAATGCTTGAACCATCTGTTGCAAGTCCCGTGTAGAAAGCTCACCACCATCTCTACACAACAGTTAAACTTCAAGGTTGGAGATATACCATCACAGCAACTAATAATCTGGTATAGAAACAATCATATATCCATTCCTAAGCTCCAAGGGTACTTATATAAACAAGGAAGAACATTTCTCTTTAAGATAACAAGTATCAGTTATTCTACTAACTCCACTGATATTACTTCTTACAGCATCTGCCATCCATCCACCCATTCCCCATACTTCACAGCCACCTCCCTCCTTGAAAAACAATTCCTCTCAATTACAAAACTTCGCGCGTGTGTGTGTCATCCAGGAGGTCCCCACTTCCAACATCAACAAGTAGCACCTGAAATCATCGTCCATGCCATTATTAACATACTTCTACTCATCATCCAAACCAGCTCCTACGAAAATCCAAGATATCTCAACCCTCCCTTGACGTGGGCACTTCCAGAGGAGACAAATGAGTAGGTATGGATGACAGATTACTGTTCGCAATGTCAACTTGTCCCTGTTTTCCAATAACTAACCTTCTTTTCTTTTCATAAAAAATGCCTCTAGACCATTTGGTAATGGAATTTCAGGTTGCATAATATTATGAACCAGGTGGTTCCAAGCAAGACATGAAAAAATGAAGTTGGCATCACAAGAAGTGTAAATTAAAAGAGCACACATGACAAGAGCTCTGAAAAACTAAAAGAAGAAAAAAGAAAAATAAGATTCATAAAACCCTCCATAAAAAATAAATAAACAAAATAAACAACTTAATGAATCTAATATCAATGTAACACAGATCAGTAATTAGAGCAACATCTTATAACTAGCATGAGTCACTTCATGCATTTGAAAACTTGTGTCCTGATAGGTCTCCTTTTCTTACTCATCCCTTTATTGTTAGGCAGAGGGACTGAGTTTTCTATTAAATTAACTCATTTGCGAATTTTGAACCATTAATCAATGCTCCTATGAGGTTAAATTTAATGAAACTAACAAAATATAACACACATCATGATAATGGTCAGCAATTTACATAATAAAGAATTTTCATCAACCTTGAACCATGTTGGATTTTGGCAGCTTTATTTTTTGATACAAAGTTGGTCATCTTCTCGTGCAACCGCTCACTAGCCTAATAAGGAAACCAAGGATTAGAGCATTCACCAGGTGGATGTTTAAAATCTAATAAATGTATAGGAACTATACATACAAATGCTATGTGTGCATGCCGAAGCTCAAGCCAAACAGGATCATGTTCCTCCAAAAGAACTTCCTTTTTTTCAGGTGGACCACCTGCTTTGCCAGGAACCTGAAGAGGGAAACTCCTTGATAAATAGTATCCCAAAGAGATCCAACAGCAAATCAGAAAATCCAGGAGTATCGATAGAACTCTCAACTATTGACTTACCTCATGCACATATTTATTTCCCTCCATATTCAACAGATCATGGCACATGGCATCATATGTCCACTCATGTATGACAGGAGCAATCTAAAAATTGTGAAATTAGCACATGAGCAACGAAACCAAGCTATGCAAAAAGTAAGAGATGAGTTTATAAGCAACGTGCATTTAAAGACCTGATCTATAGATCTATCCAGGATGAGCAGTTCGCAGGTTTCTGTCTGGGGAAAGTGTTCAATCTTTTGCTTATATTGTGTTAGAGCATCCCAAATTCTAGCAGCAAGCTTTGTAGGAATTAGATCACGGGAAGTTGTCATTGTTGTTACATCAAGGGACCTCGCAGCACGGAATCTCACAAAAGGAAATTCCTGAAAAATAGACATAATCATGCCTAAGAATATTATCAAGAGATTGTGAATCAACATATGGAAGCCATTCTATATACCCGTAGTGAAGCAAAAACTGTAGCAATGCGAGAAGCCATCACATTCAAACATGCATCACCTTTGTGACTATCCTCATCATCCCCAAAAAGTTCTTCTAAAGCCCTTTCATTGTCAGTAATAAAACCCTGTGTGGAACAACGTATCACCACTAATGGGAAAAGAATAACATAATGAAGGTAGGCGCAAGAAAAGGAAATTATGGATTGACATAAGAAAAATTCACAAACAAAAGAAACAAGCTTCTTGAACTGTGATCAGAAATTTGTGAAAAGGATCAAACAATAAGTTTATATAAAAAATAATTGTTAAAAAAAAATGAAAATAAAATACTACCCGCTTTCAATTGCTCAAACTATCCCTTAGGAGAGTTATTTAAAAAACAAAAGAAAAACAAAGATTATTTTCCATAAAAAGGTTGTGCAGTTTCAAGTTATCTGTGACACATTGGCATCATCATTGACTGGATCTTCAGAAACCTGCCATTGGAGCGTGGTCATTTAAGTTACCCTAAAAATAATCACTGGTCACTGTGGCATAAACACCTGGTGCATGAACAATTGCATCTTTATTTCTCTCTCTTTTCCTTTTCTTTTTCACAAGCTCTTTATTTTTTATAAGCTGACTGAAGCTTCCAATCCCATCTCTCTCGTGGAGTTATAGGCTCAAGACACCAGAGGCTTTCTTGAGAAGAAGAAGAAGCATAAATACCAAAAAAGCTACTTAGTGTCAGAAAATGAAATTGTTACAGATTGCCATGCCATGTGCCTTTTGACATACCATGTTGCACTGGAGAAAATAATGATGACTATTTTCAAATAAAAGATAGTATCTAGCTCTAAAAATCAATCTTAGTGACACTAATTTCTGGTTGGAAACAAAAGAAACATGGGAGCTGCTAATTATCATTGATGAAATCAGGCATCTCTAAAGCATTGCTGGAAACTCAACCTGACAAAAGTTCTATTCCTCGGCAAAATAGCTATTGTTATAATTTAATGAATAAGAAAATAGAAAAGATAATCAATATTTTGCATATGATATTGAACTGGAAAAATGAAGTAGCATCACCAAACCTGGCTATCTATAGCAAAATACTCCAAATTCATCTGCATAGCTCACACATCAAAATAAGAAATATGTCAATATCAATTTGTAAGCTATAAAACAATGATGGATCAAGAGAAAATATATCTAGCTGATAAATCAAATTGCTTCAGCACAATTATTGATGCACAAGACCAAAATTTTTAATGAGAAAGAGACCTATACCTCTCTCAATGCACCTATGCGAGTTAATACACTCGAATCTTTCTTGATATGAGAAACCAGTTCTCTTGATATAGGGGAACTGAAGAAAACAAATGCCCTTCATATACAGACAAAAAAAAATAAGTTGAGAATAATTAGTAAATTAGGACTTTCAGAAGTTAAAATTGACTCCCAGAAAACAATGAATAAAAATTATTCACATACTTTTTGTACAAAGGAGATTTCCCAGCCATGTCTGACAAGAACATGATAACACTGCAAAATAAAACTAATAGTAAGAACACAACCCCTTATGATAACATATATATATATATAAGAAAGAAAGAAAGAACACCACCAGCATTATTTAAATAAAATAAGAGGCAGAATTAGCAACATGAGGACAGAAAAAACAAGAGTCAGGGATACAAGTCCCCATGCATTGCCTTCACTGCAGATAAGAACTTCAATTCTTTCTTTAAAGATGTGATAAAACTGCACAGACTACTAGGTATCACAAAATGTAATGGGTGTAAGAATTACTAAATAAAAACAAAAACAAAAAATTCAACGTAGAGCACAGGCATCATGAGGTAAAGTCCCTTAGTCAACCTATCAACTAGACTAAGTAAACCAGTTAATAATAAGAGACAATACCCCAAAGGGTTGAGGATCATGTTTACTAAACTGAGTGCATTTCAAAATGTCATTCACCTGCCTTAAGAACTAACATTCAGATTTATAATCTCTCTCGTGCTCTATATACAATCTATTCAAGATAAATTAAATATGCCTTAATGTTATTCAAGCAAGTTCCAATTGCTGCGAAGCAATTAAATTGGAAAAGCTCCAAAAATCCAATATTCCTTTTTTTCTTTTTTAAGGGCAGGATAATGAACATGGAAAGTCAACCAAAGGAAAATATATTACTTCTCTTTTGTAGGTTGGATGAAGTATATAGCATCCATGGTGGGCAACGGCTGCCTTCTTCTGTATATGTCTTCTACCACTGCAATGAGAAAAATGGTAATCAATGATAACCAAGCAACTAGGTGAATGGTTAATTCAGCAATTAAAATTCAAATGCTCATTCTCCCGTTGTTTAAACCATATAATCCCATTTGCAATGCAATTTGAGGAATTTTACACATAAGCTAAGAGAATATCATGTTGTAGAGCAACATGTTTCAGTAATTTGCAACAATCAGAATTCTGGTATGGTTGTATGGAGAATGAAATGCTTCAATGGATAGCCATGTGTGAAATTAAATCATTTATTTTAATGACATGATATTCAATGAAATTACTCCATCTCAACAAATACTAGAATAATATTCTTTGATGCTAGCAGCCACCTGCTCTCTAAAGTGATCTAAATGCATACAATACATGCCAAGCAATATTTTGCACATAAAAACTACAAAAAAGCAAACATTTCTCCAACTGTCTCTCGAATGGATTTTAATAATTGTAATGAAATGTTCTGAACTGTCCCAAATTTTAAGAGTTTCCCTTTTATTCCTTACATGAAACTCCTTCCTGCGTGATATCAGCCATCTTGCATGAGTATGACATGATCTTCACAGTAAGTTTGTCCATGATGAGAACCTGCAGGTAAGAGATTCAAGAACTGACATTAACGAGAAATGCGCATTCTAAAAGATGGAAAACGATGGTAGGATAACTCTAATCACGTAACATGTAACAAAACACTTGTCTAAACTGACCAATCATTGGGTAAGGCAACCACGCATGATTCTAATAGAGTCCCAAATTTTCACTAACAGTTAATTTCATCTTGATACGCTCAAGCTACAGTTGACACGAGATGGGCATGTACCATTTGTATCAAAACATAGGTGTCGGGTTTCTAAGATCGATAGGAAAATCAATTTGAGATGCTGTGAAATGTTAGGATTTTTATTTGAAATTTCATCAAATACAAGAACATTTACTCTAAGTGGTATTAAGAAAACAGTATAGATTACAGGCATTGCAAAATAATGACGGACCAGGCGAGGTACCTTCCAAGTTGATTTTGAGTTCCCTGTTTTGGCTGATCGAAGCATTTCACGCAATAAACCTGAAAAGAAATATAAACTTAGAATGACAGACGACATTCCCTTCGTAGTTTTCTCACAAATTCAACAAAAGAAATTAACAGCATCAACCAATTCAAGGTGGTCCATTAAGCTTTCGTCTGTTTAGCAAGCAACTTGTTCCAATGGGCAGAAATTTTTTCATATCAAAGCCGTTCTTCTTAGAGAAATAAGATATTCAACTCCAATAATCTCAACTTCAAAATTTATAGAATCCAAACAAAGATACAGATATCGCATTAGCGACTAACCTTCGCCAGATTAAAATCGAAATCTCCAGCACAAATCATTTCATTCTTCTCGATATAAGGTAGCAATTCAAAAAATTCCTAGCGACTGAGATGACAAACCCTAACTAAATTTCGCCAGTATCTCTATTTATTAGGTGCTGATCAGTTATCAGAAATAACAAAATTACCAGTCATTTTACGTTACATTACAAAATACTCAACTAGGTTTGAAGCTTAAAATAAACAAATAAACTAAATTATCACTCCATTGAACTAAACAAAAAAAAAAAAAAGAGCACAAGATCATGTTAAATTGCTTGCTTTAGAATCAATCAAACTGAACCTAAAATTGAAAACATGGATAGAGAAGGGGATATTGAAGTTACGTTCACGGCTGATTTGTCTAAAATTCCTGTAGTCACCACCGTAAGCAGACGACGAATCAGAATCCGAGAACGACATGTCGACGATTAATCAAAACTCCAAAGCCTCCGATTCTCTCTCTTTTCTAGTCTTTGCTTGATCGGCGGATCCAGAAACGATAGTTGCCGAGATCGTTTTCTAGTGATCGAAGTAGGGAGGGAAAGAGAAGCGATAGAGGGAGGGAAGGAGGGAGATCAAAAGGAGGCAAAAATGGGGGCTAGAGAGAGGGGGGGGAAGAGAGAGGGGGGATGAAAAAATGACCACTTTATAAGTTTTTTTATTAATTGATTAAAAAATGAGTTCTTGAAATTTATAAAGGTTGGATTGTGGTGGCGAGCGTGTTGACCAATGCCGGTTCAATTTCGCGTTGCCTCGTGAAATAGAGGAGTTGAAAGATATATACCGGCGTCTGCAATGGAATTTTAGCCGTTGCTTATCGGATTAGTTAAAATTATCAATTATTTAAACTTAATGTAGAACTTAGAAGTATTTCTTCCTCTAAAAAACTACAATTAAGAATCGTTCCCTATTTGAGAAGAAAACGAAAATTCCGTCAATTTACTAGAGCAAATTACATCAATTTCACACCTACATTAATCGTTTTCTCTCCTAAAAAGCACCATTATCGTTTTTAATGCAAACACGACATTAATTCGATGGGTTGTCTAGTTTATTTTCTTTCTTTCTTTCTTTTTCTTAGCTGATAGGAATTGTTTGGTAGTTATAAGTTCGGATGTAATAAAATATGATTTATGTATTCTCTAAAATATTTTGTGAAATGTACCCTTTGTTATAAGTTGAGAAGGTGTTTTTTTATAAAAAAAAATACTATAAATTAATATTTTTATATTTTTAAATTATAAAGGTGTTTTTTTATAAAAAAAATACTATAAATTAATATTTTTAAATTTTTAAATTATTTTAATATGATGATCTTAAAAATAAATTTTAAAAAAAATTGTTTTAAAGCATTTTAAAACAATAAATACTTTTAAAAAAAACTATCAAAATATCAAACAGACTTTTAAGAATAGATGTGTGTTTGGTATTATAATATAAAATGTTTTCTTTTAATATTTTTTATTTAAAAATACATTAAATTATTTTTAACACCAACACATTAAAATTATCGAAAATACTAAAAACTATTAATCTTATTTTTAAAGTAAAATATATTTTTGAAACACATCTAAAAATAAATGAATTGTCAAACACTCACTAATTCTGCAATTAGCATAAAATTGAGTTCAAAAAATCACATAAGGTGCTGATTGAGTTAAGAGTCAATTCACTAAGGAGTTTGACTTGAATAGGATAAAACAACAAGATAAGAACTCAAAGTTTAGATAACCCTAGTTCATTAACTTATATTTTGTTGAGGGCTAGATTAAATTTTTAAAATGTAAAAAAGAATATCAACAGCATAGGAATATTTTAGCAATGCTATTAAACCTAGGTAAGTAAATAAATCTTGAAATCACCTAACCTTACTCCCTGTCCAACACTTTTAGCAATGTTATTAAACCTAGGTAAGTAAATAAATCTTGAAATCACCTAACCTTACTCCCTGTCCAACACAAATTTCTAATTAAACTATGTAAAAGCTTGTCCATCTAGTCTAAAAGAAACCATGTAATCATAAAAAAGCATAGATCCACTTGTAAAGAAAAACAAAACAAAAAATATTGAAAAGATGGCATATTGAATGACCCCCGTCACACACAACCCATAAAGTTGTATTTGATAACTTTTTTAAAAATGTTTCTTAATTGATTATATAATAAAAATTAGATGCTTATAATTTTGAGCATTAATACTAAAATTAACATTTATTTGAGATCATTGTAACCCCCAAACAAAGCAAAAACAACACTAACAAGGTCTATTTTTCAATCAATTTAATATCAACGAATAAAATTAAAAAAAAATAATTTTTTAATTATTATTGAAATTAAATAAAAAAGATCAGGTTGCTTTTAAAATAACGATTAAACCTTTTAAATCAAGCTTTAAAAGTTTTTTTATATATAAATAAAAAAAGCTTAGACACAAGTTAAGTTTTGTTTTGTATTTATAGGCGTTGTAGTAACTTAACTTTGCAAAAGAGAATTAAAAAAATTATAGTAACTTCAATCAATTAAGAAGTGACTAATCCATAATAATCAAAAGAGGGTGAGTATGAAAGCCATTATAAGGAAAAATGATAAATTTACTGTTTCAACCTATATTAATTGATATGAGTAAATCTTTTAAGCCTAGGTTGATATTTTTAATTTACAACTCATGAAATTAAAAATCTAGGTCCAGTTAAGAATTTTAATTTACAACCCATGAAATTAAAAATTTTAATTGTCAACTAATTTAATGTCAGATGATGAAATTGACAAAAAAATTCTCAACTTGAAAAAATAACCAAAGCAGAAAAAACACACAAAAAAAAGTGCATCAAATATGGAATAAAAAAATAAAGGGTGAAATTAAAAAAAATCAAAATGAATTTAAATATAAATATCAAGAAAATAATAACAAAATCCAATTGATAATAAAAAATTTAAGGAGAATGCATTTGTAAACCAAAAAAAACATGACAAATTAATCAAATAAAAAAAAATAAAGGACAATATAAAAAAAATAACTTAAAGAGATGATATAAAAATATGAAAAGCAAGCATAAATATATAGGAGGAAATAAAAAATAAGAGGATGTCAATGACACAACAAAAATCCAATAACTACACATGTTGTGCTGGAAAAAATAAAAGAGGCTGAAATGAATCAAAAGGCTCGATGAAATCACATTCTTTATTACTAGAGTTATTTATATGTGTTGTTTGAAAATGGAAAAATGATTGATACTTGCAATACATACATCACCAACTTGTTTTTCTTCAAAAATACTATGTTATATTGACCCAAATATCATTACTAAAAAAATCATTGTAAAATTATGACTTAGCCCTCAAGTCAAATGTTTGAAAATTTGAATCAAGAGATAATATAGTAATTATACTGTAGAAAAAAATAAAATATGAAATGTTAAAAAAGGAAAGCCCAAACCATGATTAAATGATTATTTTATCTAGAGGTAACAACATCATTTCACCATGCAAAAAAATAATAAAAAGGCCACGACATCCTTTAACAATTAAAAATGACATATGAAAAGACCAATTTACCCCTAAAAATACAACTTATTAAGAGTTTTTACAGGGCAAAATTTGTCATTTCCTCTCACAATCAATGATAAATAGGAGTGCCCACGTGCATGCATGTGCTCTCGTACGTATAGCATTTTTCATATAGTGTTTTTCTTGCATGTTAACTTTCTTTTCAATAGTTATCAATTTAAGTAAATTAAATATGTAATCTGGACTAGGATCCTGTTTGTTTACAGTAAAGTAATTTTCTTTTGAAAATTAGTTTTTTTTTAAAATTAAATATTGAAAAGTGAATTATTTTTTGATATTTGATAGTACTATGAAAAATAAGTTAGAAAATATTTTTTAGTGTTTGACTATATTATGAAAAATTAGCTACAAAATATATTGCAAATATTTTTTTTCAAGTTTATTAAAATAACGAGGAACAAATCTCACAAATTAAAAAGTTGAATAAGAATACAATTGAAAAAAATCTAATTTCATAAATTATTTCAAATGAAACAAATAACAATTAAAATAATAAAAATAAAATATAATAGATAAAAAAAAGTTGAAATATGATGAAATTAAAAAAAAAAATCAATTTCATAAATTATTTTAAATAAAATAAATAACAATTAAAAGAACAAGGACTAAATATGATAGATAAAAAAATTTCAATTAAAAAATAATAAAAATCAAAATTAAATTCTAAGAGATGAAATTAAAAAAAATAAAAAAAATAATATATAGCAATCAAAAATTTGAGGACCAAATTTAATATAATCAGCAAACAATATGACATTTCTAAATTTTCTACAATTTCTGAAAAATATTTTCCCTCTTAAATAAAAAAACACTTTTCTAAAAATTAATTTAAATTTTTTTAACTAAAAATTATTTTTTGTTGATCAATTTTTTTAATAACAAATAAATATAGAAAATTTTGAAAAATTATTTTTAAGAAATTATCTTCTAAAAAAAGGCTTAAATATATATTTTTTCAAAAACAAAGATTTGAATTATAAAATAAAATTTTAAATTTTAAAAAGCCAACAAAAAATAAAAAATGAAAATGGTACGAAACAATCCTTAAATTTTTACTAACGTTGTATATAAAAAATTATTTTTGTTGACATTAATTTAAAAACGAAAGCAATGATCATTGTACAAGTTTCCATCTTAGTATAAGCTGACATCTGGCGTCCAGTTCTTCATTCATTAATCATAGTGTTTATCTACATCAATGGAAGGTGGGAGTTCCTTGTTTGGGAATACTTCGTTGTTAGTATTTAACTAATTTACATGGAATAAAAATCCAAGAAAGTTCCATCCTTGTGATCTTGAGGGAGCATAGGAAGCTTCCTTCTCAACTATTTCGGTATTTTTTTTTCCCTTTAAATAATTTTTTTTTCCAATCCAGTAATATAACTATTTCGCTTAACGGAACCAAAAAAGAACACGTGGGCCTGGAAGGTACATGTGCTGGCGGTGGATTGCGGCAAAGTATAACCACTTGCCATTTTTCATATTCAATAAATTGGCCGTAAGTTCAGGGCATTTAGCAAAATTTGAGAATATATCTTTTTGGATAAATTACGAGAAAAATCCATTGAGATATTATAAAATTATACGAATCATCCAAGAATTTAATAATTTTTGAAAAACTGTTTTATGTTCATATATATATACATATTATAAAAAAATATTTTTATATCTAAAATATCTTGATATTCTTAAAATCACTCCCTTAATTTTAAAAACATTCTAGATAAAAAATAGAGTTTTTGCAACATGCTCAGACTTTTTAGTGATAACGGTAGTTTTATGACATCTCAAAAAAATATATTACAATTTAATATATCCTTCTCGTTCAAATTAATCTGGTTTTAGGAGGATAATGTGGCAATGCATTCATATTTTGCTTGGTTTCTAGATAAGCTCACTAGTTTATATCGTGATTTTTGTTTTTGTCAAGAGCATATTTGAAAATATAATAAATATTATTTTTCTAAATAATTTTATTTTAAAATAATTTTTTTATATAATTTTTATATTATTAATATCAGTACATTAAAGCAATAAAAAATATTGATTTAAAGTTTTTTAAGAAAAAACAAAAATTTAGAAAAGCATGGGCCAACAATTCTTTTCAACGATGCCTCCTCTGCTAATACGATAATTATTATGATTGTAATTTTTTTAAAAAGGGTTCTAACTATAAAATTAAGGATTGAAATTACACGAAAGATCTAATATAAAAAAATAATAATAATTTTTTAATTAACCAAACAATTTTTTTCTTGGTGGTTTAGCAAAAAATAAAAACTACCATAACATAAAATATTATTTAAAAAAAAAGAATAGCTAAATATAAAAAATATTAAAGAAATTATTTGGTTTTATGGTAGCCTTTTCTTTTTGTCTAGCCACGTAGAAAATATTTGTTTTGTTAGCGTGTTATTTGCATTGGACATTGCTTGTAATTATATTTTAAAATTAGTTTTGTAAAAGCTAAAGTAACATGTTTTTTATTTAAAAAGATTTGCTTTTTATTTATTTTATATATTTTATATACAAAAAATTATAATAACTAATTTAACTAAATACTTTTTTAAAACCATAACTAAAAATGTTTTTTTTAAAAGAACTTGTTTTTAAAAGATTGTGATAACAAAAGCTATCACCAAACATAAATTTAGCCATCAATATTAGAAAGGTAAATCCATCTCTTTCAAACTCTCGCATCTAATCTTGTTACTGAATAATAAAAAAAAAACCACAAAAAATATAGATAATTCAAAATATCCACGAAATAGCAATGGAAGTGCCCATTGAGACAACACTATATTGCTTGATTAACATCACATCTATGAAAAAATATCTGTGAAAATTTATGGATCATTAAAAAGGTAATTTGAGAATTGAACATGAGACTAATAGCCAACTAGATATGGTAATGAAGATCCATCCAATGATAGTTTATATGTAACTCATCAATAAAGGTATGTATGAAGGAAAAAATTTACACAGAGAGGTAAAAGTGAGACAGGTGCTAGGAACATGTGCAAAGGGAAAGCTATATACAATATCCAGTTTGTATATCCTTCATCATCTAGGTGATGAAGTCATGGAAATTTAAAAATTAGATTAGGCTCTACACAGTTATGATCTTGAACTAGTAAAATGAGTAAACTTGATCACTCTTCCAGTGAATTAATGAAGTGAAAACACTTCCCAGCAAAATAAATCTCTTGTCGTAATTAAAAACCCTCTGGTGTAATGAAAATTAATAAGAGTATATCGAGCAAGAAAATAGTAAGTAGAGCATTAGAAAAATATGTGTAGGGTTAGCAAAGCAAGAGCATAAAAAGCGGCTTCGTGTGTTTTGTTATATTGTTTTATATAGCGTTATTTTTATTGTATCCATCTCATAAGACTTGCTCGATGATTTGAGATATCTATAAAACCTGGTCTCGTTAGCTTACCTCACGAAGAGTTATGTAACAATGGAGAACACTTACAAGTGTATTGCAATGAATAAAAAAAATAAGTTATTGGTCATTGTACTATCGGTAGAGAGGTTGGTATTTATAATTGGTTGCGGTTCCTTATTCAGTTATTAATGGTTTAGGAGGTTGATGTTTATCAATGGTTGATGTTCCTTGTTTAGTTACTAGTGGTTTGGTAGGTTTTCTTTGAGATGACATGTGGGGTGGATATTTATTGGGTTTCTTATTGTCATACATGCAACGAAAACAATAAAATAAATTTATTCAAGAGTCTCAAGAATCTAGTTAAATAGATTTAGAGTTGTTGAGGGACTTATTATCTAAATATCTAATATTGTTTGGCTCTGAATAATTATTTGAGGTTGGGTCCATAAATCTTAAACCACCCAATTGTCCAGCCTTCAACAATAATTCATACGAAGTACAAATGAGAAATCTCTTAAATTCCTATTTAGGATAAAGCGATTGTTATGCCTGGAATGCTAACTTTTAACTTACATAGTTTTTTTATCCAGCAGACAACCACTATAAAATAGAAGGCATATCTTACTATTTATAGAAAATCATGAAAACTTTATAAATTGATAAAATATTAATTTATTTCACGAATGGTATCCATGTATCAATTCAAAATAATTTTATAAATTAACCTAATCAAGTCCTTAATTGATTTTCTATGTTTAAAAATATAATCTTAGTATTTAGTATATTCTAATAATTAATTTTTAAAATATATTTTAAACAAGTCATACTTAATTAAATTATCATAATTTAATTTCTAACTAGTGGTTTTTAATACGAGTGACCATTTGATTTCTAGTATGGTAACCTAAATATAAATATAAATATAAATATAAATTAAATAATTTAATTTATTATAAATTCAACAATTGATTAATTTATATTTCAAGATCAAATGCATTGTCTAACAACATGTTATGATTTTTAAATGTCAAAAAGTCATTAATTATTTGAATTAATATTTTAGTGGTCAATTTCTCAATATAATTAATATAATTTCATCAGTAATGTTTTGATTTAACGTTAAAGCATTGAGTATGTCTTTTATGTTAAATAATGTTTATTCTTTACATAATAGCTATCGATCATTTAAATAAGATTTGAAATCTCCTTTTAGATCCCATTCCATCTCCGACAAAGATTTCTCTGTTGATATTATTTGAGAATGAATGAAATATTTTTTATAATTTATCAAGGTGATAAATTCTCTCTTGATCACTCAGATATTTTCATATAATTCATGCAATGCCCAATATCTGCCTTTTCGTTACCTTGATTAAGATAACCAATAATAAGGCCAGAGCATTGCATTCTTTATATAAGATATCTTAGTGATCTCGAGTCTTAGGATTATTTACACAGCCGTCATGAAAAACTTTCCATAAACATGAATGATTTCTCCATATAAAATTTTCATACGAGTCAATATAATGTACATGTCTTATGATAAATACCGACATATTAGTTACAAGTATCTCCTATACCGCGACTTAAAAGAACAACTTCTACATTTCATAAAGAAAAAAATATAAAATATATCATTTTCTCCAACTCTGATAAATATCTAATATTTAAGAGAGCATCAATTAAAAATATTTTAGAAATAATGATTTGATGTAATAAAAAATTTAAATTATAACAATTTTATAATTTTTTTATAAAATATTTTTGTTGCGTGAAATTTATATTTATTCTAGATTGATAAATTAAATATTAGATTTATTATTATAATATTATATAAATATTAAAAATAAATTAAAATTTTATCAATAATAAAAATTCATTTATAATAATATCACATATAATCAACTAATTAATCATATACTCTATTAAACTAACAATATTATCATTAATAGAGAAACTAAATGTTGCACTGACTGTGAGCAGGTCAAGGAGAGTGCATCGCCTCACTGTCTTTGAACTCATCACCCTTCACCGCGGTGTGTGTCATGGTTGGATTTCCCATTGGTCGTATGGCTCAAGCCCAAACTATTGAAAATTTTAAAACCAAGACATGCTAGTTTTTTTGGACTAGTGAAAGCCATTTGGGCTAGGCCCAGTTAGCTTGGGAAGTTTTATTTTCATCACCACATGTTTCATACACGCGCGCATAAATTTTATACTTATGATTTTGTAATTTATGCTGTGAAATGCAAATATATCTAAGATCATAACAAACATGACAGAAAACTGTAAATTTGTGCAAAATTAATTACCAGTAGTATAGGAGAATTAAAATATCCCGTGTTAACTAAAACATATATATGCATTTCACAGGAGATATGCATATATAAACTCAATGGTCATCTAAAATAACTATTAAAAAACCAGTAGATATATAAAAATCGTCCACCTTTGAATGGAGGCAGAGATGGAGGTTTAGACATTATCTCCGGCGAGTATGGAGGTGAAGCAGAGACAGAGTAAGTATCTTCAGATTAAATCAACCTCCACTGTCATCTTTATAAAAAACAATGTTACGGTTCAAGCATCCATACTAATTCCAGATTCGAGTTTGCTAAATTAAGGATGCCTCCTACTTACTAAATCATTTCCCTTTGAAACAGTCTCTTTGAAAACATGATTAACATCGTGTGAAGCAAGTTTTTTCTATGGTTCAGAAATAATAAATTCGAGATCAATACGTAGCTAACATACGACTTTCATGTGTTATGTAAATATGTTATAGCTCGGTAATGCTATAATGTTAAAAATTAATTGCAGAAAACTTTGGATGCCTAGCTTAACAATTTATCGCTAAGTAATTTTTTTATCAAAAAAATATAAAATTCATTTGTTTTAATTTAAAAAATTTATAGCTTGTTGAAATAAATCTCGAATTTTTTAAATCAATATCATAGAACTACCGGTAAAATAAAAGGAAAGGAGAACAGTAATCATGACCAATTATGAGAGGTCATGGTCACAATCACGATTATTGAGTAACGTGGGAGTGTGTTTAGTAATGTCGTTTATGGTATTTTTTAATTAAATATATATTAAAATAATATTTTTTTATAATATTTTTTTTGAAATCAAGACAATGTCGAAGATTTGGTATAACGAGGTTTAAATCAAAGGATTTGGTGTTAGAAATAAAATAAATAATCTAACAATTCTCTTTTAAAAAAATATAAAGATAAAGTTGAAAACAAAAAACAAAAAAGTTCTGATTAAAATAATTATTAATATGGCTAGTAATATTGGGGTTACTCGAGTGTGTACTCGACAAGGTTAATATCTATTTCTAACCCGAGTGAATTTATTATGCAAGTCCATGTTAATGTCAACTTTTCTATCATGATATGTGAATTAATTATCAAGCTTTTCTAATCAGTTATAAATTATGTGATTTTCATCATGATTTTAATTAGTTATGAATTCGGTGTTCTGAAGACTCAAAAAGTCTTGGTCTCTCACCTAAATTGACATTTGATAATTGAAACCCAGTTGGAAAAAAAAAAAGTTTTGAAGCTTATTATAAAATTGATGACCTATACCCATGAAAATAAAATGAGTATGGGTTTAGATTTTTAGGTCAAAATCCAGCTATCAAATCATAAAAATAAAATGTAATTTTAAAAATTTATAAAATCTGAAAAAACAAACATATGAAACTTAAACTCGTATTTACCAACCACATCAAATATTTTTTTTTTAAATAACTTGGGGATTATTTTTGATTTTTCATCCTAGAAATTATAAAAAAATTAATAACAGTATAAAAACCAAAACAGAGTTAAAAATAAAAATAAAAATAAAAATATAACAATAACAATAATATAATTCTAGAAAATTTATCAACATATGAAATGACATATAAGATTCCAAATTACAAGCAAGTAATATACATGTAAGATATTACACATCAACATGACACCTAGAAACCAAGATAGTTGGCTATTTTTATTTATTTATTTATTTTTATCTTTTATTTGTTTTGTTGCTTCGTTTTTATATCTAAAGCACACAAAAAATTGATAGTCAGTGTTGGCTTCATTCATTTACCAGAAAGACTTCCCAGGATTCTTTATACGAAAATATAAAATATATCTTATTATGATGATTCTATCAATCACCATCGTTCCCTAGTTATTCATAAAATAAATAAAATATCAATATCAATATAAATACTGCCTACCCCATACCCTTTCTCATCAAGTTTTATGCATACACACATCAACTTGATTAAACTTCAATCCTTTTTTAATGCATAAAAAAATATTAAGAATATAAGGTTTTCTTATATTCAACTACATGAAATTAAAATCAGTTGAAATGGAGTCAAATAAAACTCCAATTACTTAATTTCAAGCACGTCAATTCATGCAAAAGAAAAATAAATATGCGAAAAGCCATTAAAAAAATATATCAACACGCATAAAATCATGGAAAATTTCACCAATAACCTAAATTGAAAGAGAAATGACAAAATAAAAGAGCATCCCATACGTAGTGCCCAAATTAGAATAAAACAAGGACAATAAGGAGTGCGCATGCGCGACATGTGGATGGCTACAACGAGAATTTATTTCATATTTGGCATTGCAAATTCAATAGGACGCGCGCATGCATTTGTTATTTTAATGTATATTCAGGTAAAAAGTACTTTAAAAAAACAATATTTACCACGCACTTAAATAAACACTTCTAAAACACACGTGAAAAACTGTGACATTGGCTAGAGGCCACGTAGGTGGCGGTTAAATCATCTGATCAAGATGAATTTGATGCCCAAGCATGTGTGGTCAAGCTTCAATAAACTCCTCTCTATTATATGTGGGTGTGTATTTGTATACTCCATGCCTCGATTGATTTATAATTTTTTATAATTGTTAAATTTAACATGGAGATTGACTTGACCAACACATATTGACCTAGGTAGGTCGATTCATGTAAACTTAAAAAAATAATATGATTCATCTCAACTTAAAAAAATAAATAAAAAATTATATTTGAAATTTTAACATCTTATATAGAAAAGTTTTGAGACAAAAGATGTTGATATAAATTATCAAAAAAATATCAAATACAATATGATATAATTATTTTATATTAAAAAATTAAAAAATAATTGACGTGAATGTAAATTATAAAAAAAGGTGAAGTTTAGTATATTTATCTAATATATAAAACTTAATATATGTTATTTATAATTATTTCACATTAAAAAATTAAAAACAAAATATATGTAGTTGTAGTTATATATAGTCATTTCATGTTAAAAAAGTTTCAAACAATGCATATGTTAATGTTGGCTTAAAAAAAAGGTAAAGTATAATATAATTACAACTGGTCATTTAAGTTTTGAGTTGGTCATTTAAATTTTACTGGGTCAATTACAAATACATATTTTTATAATTTGAAACTAAAACCTTGAATAACCATGAGGCCGAGTTTCACGAATTTTTTTTTGGAGGGAAGGAAGTGGGGCGATGACAACTTATATTTTTATATTCAAGCTTTTAGCCTTCATCCGACGCTATGGTTTTACTTCTTATTTTTTCATTTCAATGTTTATATCTCTATTTTTTTCAATAAACTAATGTCTTTGCTGTAGTCTACTAAATTATCAATGGAATGTCCATTAAATAAAAAAAATAAAATTCTTATTGTGAAATCCGTTATCCATAAAGTGAAAAAAATTGAAATTTGATTATATAAAACAAAAAAAATTAATTCTTACTCTTTTTTAATTTAATAAATTAAATAATGTTAAAAATAAAACGTTAGCACAATCTCCTTTCTCAAAAGAAACATTTTCAAGAAAAAGTGATTTTTAAATATTTTTATTTTGATGGAGTGGAAGAAATTTGAAGGATTTGCATATAGGGCTGCTCTAGCTTGTAGTTAGTGTGTTTTTAAAGTTAATTTTTTAAAAGTGATTTTTAAATATTTTTATTTAAAAAACATTAAATTAATTTTTTAAAATGTTTTTATTTTATTTTAATATGATAGTGTGTGTGTATAAAATTAAAATGTATTTCTACAAAAACATGTTACATAAAATACAGGATAGGGCCATCTGGGCCACGCGCACCCTTGTTGTAGAATGTTGACAGGTCTAGTGATCCGTGTCTCTTGCAAGATATTTTCTGCACACTATTTGCTCTGCGTTTCTTGCTTTTGTGATTATTTTTAAAATATTTTTTATTTTTTAAGATTTATTTTTTGATAATAATACATAAAAAATATTTAAAATACAAAAAAATAAATTTCATTTTTTTTTAAATTTAAAACATAATTTTAACACAAAAAAAATATTATATTCATTTCTCGGTATAAAAAGCATGATCGAATATAAGTTTTTTATTTTCCCTTCTTTCTGGAAAAACTACCCATCTTTCGTATCAGGATGTGAAACTGGTTGATATTCACGTCTTCGTAATCTCATTTCTGCTGGGTCAATCCTCTGGTTCTCAGAAGAATATTGTAGCATCCCACGGGTTCATTGATTATCTTGAAATCGAAATTATAATTAAAAGTTTAAAGTGATTTTTAACTTTAAATCAAAGTTTTTTTTTAAATAAAATAATTTTAAATTAAAATATATTTAATAAAAATTACTCGAAACAATGTTATTCGAAGAACAGACGCTGTATATGTTGAAATACACAACTTAAAAGGTTAAAATTTTTAATTTTCAATGAAATCAAGATTTTTTTACATAATTTTATAATAAGTTCTTAACTTGAGTCTAATCAAATAAACGTATTACTTCACGAGTCAGAAATCAAAAATTAAATTAAATTAATTTACAAAAATCGTATCAAACAAAACTTAAATCTATAAATTCGAATCAACTTCAACTTTGCACCAACGCACATCTTATTATAAGACAAGACTCAACTCTTAATTTGGAGATTTTCAAAATACATGGAATTTGTTGATGGCCACCAATAAAGTTTGCCATCTTTCCCGTGAAACTGTAAGATGCATTGAAGCAATGACTAAATCTTTCAGTCACTAGAGTCCTTGCGGACCAAAGAACAACTGTTACAAAAGCCATCGCCATTGTTGTTCCAAAATCATGCTGGTGGCACTACTTGTAACCAGGGAATTTTGTGCTAGAAACAAGAACTCAGACACGGGAAAAAATGACTCTGCATTGACTCAACACGTCATCACCAATGGCCATGAGTGTAGAAATGCATCCTTAAGTTTCTTTGAAAGGTTAGATTATTACCTTTCAAAGATTTCTGCCCAGAATCATTATGGCTATTCCATTTTTGTGATACCACAGAGAGGGTGACATGGAAAACTTCCTAGCTTCAAAACCCGAAGTTTACCCAAATCTATCCTGAAAACACTCAAAAGATAAATAGAAAACGCAAAAGAACCACAAAAAAAGTATGGATGGAACGCTACGCTTCACCACTCTAAACTCTTCCTCAACAGCTTGTGAGGCATGGATTAGACATTTCAGTCGGACCTTAAAATTATGCGGTGGCTGAGCCCGCAAGGAGGAATGGACTTCCACAGGCGGGATCAAACTTGATATAATCATACTGTAAAACATCTAAAAGTTTGTCACAGGAGAAGCATGGTGTTTGGTATTGCATTCAATACAACCGCATTTTTTAAAATATTCTGAGTTTTTTTAGTTTTAAAAATATTTAAAAAATTATTTTAAAGTAAAAAAAAAAAATCAAATATTGACATTGGCATATTGCAATTAACAACAAAAGTATTAGTACAAACTAATCAAAATATTCAAGATTTGGATCAAACAAACCCTAATGAGAAGGGGTTAAACCCTTATCATTATTAACACTAGGATTATAGTACCTGCAAAGGACCTTGCATTTGACAACGTTATCATAAACATAGAACCCAGGTGCTACCATGATCCGAACCATGGTTGGGACCAACTTCCTTGCCCTGTCTCCATCCATATCCTCCATGTAAATTGAGTCGAAGTTCACCCCTTTATCCACCCTGAAGACTGGAAAGCCAGGGTGCAAGGAATTGGCCAAAAGGTGCACCAACCATATGTTTTTAGAAGCACCAAAGAATGCCTGCAACAATGGCTCAGGCCAGGCTCTATTCCACCCCAACATAGCCACAATCTCACTCATTTTCCTATCACAAAACTTGCTAAACTCTTCACTGAAATGCCTTGTCCCTTGATTCAATACCTCCTCCCATGTCAAATCTCTAAGCACGTTAAATGACGCGTAGTTTGCTTCACATCTATCAATTGGGTTCAATATTTGATTCACAGATGTCTTTTGAAACCCAACAGATTCAAAATCTTCAAAGAAAGTTTTGTTCAACAAGGCCTCGAGGTAAAAGAGCACACCTTTCGGATTCTTGGAGAATGAGATCTTTATATCGTAAGGTTGCAGCAACACAGATATCCTCTCGTAAACTTTTACTCCCATGTGCCTTAGTTGCATGGTAAGTGACCTGCTTAATAGCCTAACAGAGGACCTAGCTTCTGATACTGAAACCAAAAATTGCTCTATCACTTTTTCACTAACCCCCATAAGACCATTTTGTTGATATTGGTGAATATTGTAACCTTTTCCAATCTGATAAAGGGGGTTGTTGTTGCTGCATTCATCAAGTCCAGACTTCAAATTATGGCAATAAATTTCTAGCTTGTTAAGCTTCTTTTCAAGTTCGGCCATTGAGTACTTGAGCCTTGAAGTTTCAAGAAGTGCTTCATCTCTCTTTCTTGTTGCGTGAATCAACTTGTGAGAAAGCTCAGCTATTGCAATCTTCCATTGCTCTTCTCTTGCTATTGACACATCACCAGTGGATTTTGGACTCTTTCTAGTCAATGAAGAAAATATGGACTTGAAAATCCCATTAGGACTTGCAATAGATGAATGCTTGTTTAAGCCATTATTGTCCAAGGGAACCACCGAAATCTTCTCTCTTGCATGTGGACGGCATTTGTTACAAGAAATTGAACCACCACCACCACCACCACCACCACACCCATCATTGCTATCACCATGTCGTTTCTTGGCGCCCGGCTTGCCATTTTTTTCACGGAGAGGTGTTGGATGGTGCTTTGGCGTTGCTCTCTTGTCTATAAAATTAGCTGGTGTTGCTTTGCTAGTAGTAGTTTGGCTTCCCTCTTCACTGAATTCATCATATTGTTCTTCTCTTTCACACTCTTGAATCTGCCACACCAATTAGAAGAGAAACAAACAACGTCAACGAAGTTAAGAAAATTGGTAATTAAGAAAGAAATTATCGCATATTTTCAAGTGCTCAACATGTGGTCTGACTAAAGTAGATAATTCTTGAATTCTCCATTTATTTTCGGGGAAAAAGATGGTGGCTGTAAGTTGACTTACAGGAGTGATGTGAGGAGATTGAAGATGGAGCACTACTGTTGGTGGTGGAGGAGGAGAGGAAGGAGATTTAGAGGGAGGAGGAGGAGATGAAATTGCCATGTTTATTTGTTATCATCTATCTCGTTTTTGGCGTAGTTTAGAGCTCCATGTAAATCTGACCATCTAGTAATATATACGAGGATATATGTGATGGTTTTTTTTTTTTAATTAGTTCTAGGATATGGTACTGATGCAGCCGAGTATTCTCTGTTTCGGTCTCTTTTCGTATTTTTCTCATTTTTCTTCGGTTGTGTCTTTGTCGTCTTGTAATCATATTGATGACTCACAGGTAGACATCAAGCCTTGGTATTTTACCAAGCTCTGCGATACTGAAAAAATGGCTGTGGTTAGATTTTCCTGGCAAGGATACGTATAATAGTATGAGACAGCATAAGCAGTAACTTGCACGGCACATCCAATTATTTGGATTTTTTATTTTAAATGCGACGTATTATTGAGTAAATTTGTTTCTGGTACGGTTTAATTAATATTTTTAAAGATAGATCATCCTTTTAGATCAATTGGTAAGTTAAAAAAAATAAAAATTTCCGGTATCTTGGAATTTGATTAAAGTTGGCATGAGGTTTTTTTAGGAAAATAGATATTTTTTATAGTTAATTTTGTATTATTATATTTTTCTAATTTTTTTAAGGAAATAATTTTTCTAGTTAAATTTGAGTTTTCTAGTTTTTATATTCCATATTATTCAATACTACTAAAGTTTTTTAGTTTTTTTTTATATATAAAATGATTGTAATAGTCTTTTGGTAAATAAAGACTTGAATAAAAAAAAAAAATTTTGAATGTCTCTTTATAACTATAATATTTTTTATTCTTGAAGGTTTTGATTTGAAACAAATCTTATTACTGTATGCTCACTTTTACATCAATTCATATAAAAGCTTAATGTTTCATGATAATTTTTATTGTATATTGTCAATTCATAATGGTTGGAGGTTGTAGAGAATATATATCGAAGCTTAATAATTTTATATGGTTAATTATTATGTGTTACTAGATAATTATTTATCTAAAAGGTTGTCAAACATAATGCGTGCTCATGTATGAAAGGATAAAAAGATTTTATTGAGTAAAATAAACATTTAAGAAATAATATGTTGTTTTCATATATATTAATTACTATTACAAAAAATACTAATAATAAAATTCATAATGAAACAATTCATATAAAAATATTGTGTCAGAGAAACATAATAAAATAATTCATACAAAAATATTAAAGATCAATAATAGATTGTATTATATGTATACATGAAAGAAATGTTTATGATAAATAATGATTCTTTACTGGAGTATAAATTCAAGGCCAAGTTTTCTTAGACTTGAAAGATTGATGAAAAAGTTTTTTCAAACAAATATGAATTTTTTAATTAATTTGATATTTTTCTATCTTTATTTTTTTATGTATTATTATTTTTTCTAGTTTTTATTTTTTTCTATATGAAGGGAATGGTTTTCTTGTTTGTCTCTCTTGTTTAATATTATTAAAGTATTTTAGTTTTTTTATATAAAAGATTTTAATAATCTTTTAATAAGTGAAAACTTAAATGAATAAAAATTAAATACTTTTATCAGTCTTTATAATTATGATGTTTTTTATTTAAGTTTTAATTCATAACAAACATCGATATCCTTTACTCTCGTACGTGTTAATCATCTGCATATTCTTTTTGTCCGATTCTAAAGAATTGATAGTATCTAATGTGACAACAAAACATAAATACGCGGGAAAAGGAGTGGCGTCGTGCATTATTCACCCGCTTACAATTTATTGTCAACAGTAACAGTGATTTTTTCTACGTTTTGTTAGTTTAACTTTCTTATTTCCAGTTTTATCTTAACACGTGTTTTTCTTATATCTTATATGTTGATATATTCTCTTCTGTTTGTATATTATTGAGAATTCAAGTTATTTGATCAAAATTAAGAAATGTATTGGAGGCCAGTTTAATAGAATATAGTTTAAATTTGTAGTATAGAAACACAATTAAGAAAAAAAAGAGACCAAACTTAAAACATAAAAAAAACATATTGAGACTTTTCTTAATTTCACGCTAAAAATTCCACTTTTGTCCACATTTTCATTATTTACTTATTTTTTATCCTTTTAATTTTAGATATTTATGTTTAGATTCTAAACTATATTTTAATTTATGTTTAAGTCTCTGCATTTGAAAAAATAAAAAATTATAAAAAAATAGTTATAACTACGAACCTTTCAACAATAAAAAAACCCAATTTAAATATCAACATATTTCAATAAGTGTTATTGTAGCTTTTTAAACTTTTATCTTGTAGAAATAAAAGGCTGGGGCTCAAAAGTCTTTTAATTTGTTTTAATTTTAATTTTTTTATCAATTAAAAAATATTTTAAGATTTAAAATTAGTTTTTTAAGTTTTGAGGTGATTTTTAAATGTTTTTGAATGAAAAAAAAAAAATAGATTTTTTGGATTCAAGCATTCGGACCTGAACTTTTCAAAGGTCTTTCATAGCTGGAATTTTCACTAGGAGATGACGCATCAATCTACATTTTTTTGTTTGTTTTTAAATATAGCAGATAATACTTCATCTGCTTTATTAAATGAAAAGAAAAGGTCAGGCGTGGGGTGACGGGCTTGCAGACTCAAGCGCATCTGGCGTTCATAGATGGTGGCTCCTTCTGGCCATGTGCTGAATTCTTTTTATACAACCTTTAGTTTTCTTTTCCCCTTAGTTTCAATTAAAATTCATTACAATAAAATACTTAAAATTATATTTAAGATATTATTTCATTAAATACTAATTAAATTTTCCATATTTTCAAATATGATTATAATATTAGCATTTGTTTCATTAATTATTTATATATGAATTTGCTAATTTACTCATCCAGGGACGATGGTTGATGTGTTCAATTAAAGCTCTAGGGAGGGACTAGCTCAAACTTTATGGCTGAGCGTTTACAGCAGAATTGTTTGAAACAATGAAACAATGATGTAAAACGAAGAAGTTGAATTGTTTGACTCTTTCCATAAACGATTAGAGGCCCACGTAGAGAACTTGATGGAAACAGCAAGAAAAAACCTCCGGTGAGCATAAATGAGTCTTTCTTGGACAGTGGCTCGCTGTGGCATAGCTGATTTGAGCCTTTATGGCTGAGCGTTTACAGCAGAATTTTTATTTAATCATGATTTTATCTTGATTGGTTACAAAACAGAACGCAATTTTCATGCCTGGGCATTACCATTAAATGCATTCAAAACTTTCTACATGCTTATCGCAATGCTACATTTCTACTTTGTTTATTTTGGTAGACCGGAGGCAAGAAGGAGAAGAGCAAAAAAGAAAGGCTGCCATCCATCAGTGAGGAGCAGTTCCCTTTCACCACCCGCTTTCATCATTTTCACCGCTGCGTTACCCTTTCCCTTCTCCTTTGTTGTCTTTTGCATTCTTTATTGTTTTGCAATATGAATAATAAAGAGTAAATTAATATAAATAATGAAAAGCGACTGGCCTCTAGTATTTCCACAGCCTCTCAGTCCATCATCTTTGCGCTGCTCTTTCCCCTTTCCTCCCCCCTCTCCTTCTCTTTTATTTGGGCTGTTCTTCACTGTTATGTAAAGTGAACAATGGAGAATGACCGGCCACTAACGTTTCCACCATTCATCAGTCCATCATCACCGCGCTGCTCTACCCCTTCTTTTTCTTTTTTGTTTGGGTTGTTCTATACTATTTTATAAAGTGAACAATAAAGAGTGTTTCATTGTTATGGCCGGATTCTTCTAACCCAAACATAAATACATCACCAGTTTGATTTAGTAAAATAAAAATTTTTTTAATTTTTTTTAAATATTGTGTTTTATTAAAAAACTAGTGTTTAGTATTAATTAATAGCATTACATAATTATTTTTTTAAAAAAATTACATAACAACATAATATTTATTAAATTCGATTATAATTTTAATTTTTTCTAATGATATTTTACTTGATATTATTATATACTAAGAAAGCCATGTAAACTACAGGTTTTGTCATATGGATTTTATATGCTATGAAATTAGATATAATTAAGGGTTGTTCTATACTATTTTATAAAGTGATCAATAAAAAGTGTTTCATTGTTATGACCGGATTGATCTAACCCAAATATAAATACATTACTAGTTTGAGTTAGTAAAATAAAAAATTTTAAAAAAATTCTTAAATATTATATTTTATTAAAAAATCAGTGTTTAACATTAATTAATAGTATTATATAATTATTTTAAAAAAATCACATAATAACATAGTATTTATTAAATTTGATCATAATTTCAATTTTTTTTAATGATATTTTACTTGATATTATTGTATACTCAGGAAGCCATACAAACTACAGGTCTTGTCATATGGATTTTGTATGCGATGAAATTAGATATAATTGAATGCAATAATAAAAAATATTTTATATAAAATATAGTTTATTTTATGATATAATAATAATAATTAAATCTATAATATTAAAATTAAAAATCTTCAATATTAATATATATATATATATATGTATATATTTTAACTATTTTATAATTTCAATTTCAAAAGTATTTTTAATCAAATATATTAAATAATTTTTTATTAAATTTTAATTTTAATCATAATTTTAACCAAATATATATTTTAATAACTCAATCTCAACTACAAATATTTTTATAAAATAATTCTTTTAAAATTATAAATATAAAAACTATTATAACATCAAACATGTTAAAAAATTAATAAAATAATTTTTTTAAAATTATAAATATAAAAATTATTATAACATCAAACATGTTAAAAAATAATGGCTAGTAAGCTCTCTGGCGGGTCAGAGTCGTGGCCCAACAGTTTGATTACTGATGTCCAGTCCCTTCGGGAACGTCACCCTGGCATTTAAAGTTGTCCACTACCTTCAAAATTGAACCAGAGAGAGAGAGAGAGCACTTACCACGGAAAAAGTCTCCAGCGGCTGTGATCATTCTAGGGAAACGGGAAAATTAATTCCGTTGATCTATGAATGAAAATGGAAAAATTCCAGTATTAATGGGTGAAAAGCATCCGATAGCATCGAGCTTAATGCGACTCCAGAATATCAACGGGAGTTCCTTTCTGTTAAAATCAAGCCATAACTGGCCTGTGGCGCCCCATGCATAATCATGGATCTTAGTTTCATTATCGATGATGTATATATTATTAATGTAAGATGGAAATGTTTTATTCTTAATCGATGTGAGACTCCTTGTTAGTTTGGGGAATTTAACATCGAAACAAATATTACTTTCAATGAAAATCTTGAAGTTAATTTCAGAAAACTCTACACATTGAATAAGTGAATCCCATTGATATATCCCACAAATCCAATGCTTGGTATTTTCGGAAGAAAGGTTTTCGGTGTGTTTAGTGTGGTTGTAGTTTGGTTGAGGTTGCAATTATCGTAGAACATGGAGTCCCATCGTGTCCCAAAATTTTATCAAAACAGGGCAAAGCATGTATGAAATTTGCTAACATGGATGGATTCCAGAGTAAATATGAGCAACAGTTCCGTATGGACTATGGATTGACCCCCCAAAATAATAATCACGTGGTGGTGATAGTAATAGAAGCAGCATGAACATGTCTTTTCTCGTCATCAAGGTTGTAGAGGAAGCCAGAGGAGTGGACTCTGACTGGAACTCAATCAAATTTCTCGCACATTAATGAGATTGTTTTGCAGGGGACTTGTCACATTTATTGCTTTCTCGATCCATCTTAAGCCCTCAACTGCTAACATTTATTCCACAGAACCAACTCCTCGCGTGCGGTGGCTCTAAATGCCAACAACCAAGAATTGCAGAGGCAGGGGGAGAGAGAGAGGGTTGGTTTTGCATGTGAAGTTAATAAATGAGACACCGGGGCAAGAGAGTGACCCTATTAATTTGAGCAGTGGTCCTTCGATTTTTGGAATCATTTGTGCCAGCAGAGTGTAGCCGCTGCTGGCCTGTGTGAGGTGTCATATATCTTTGTTTGTATTTATACTGCACTTATACTGTATAGAGGTTAGGTTCACATACTCCTGCCCCCAACGTATCCTGGTTTACATGGACGACACCGGCCGATGGGTCACCTTGGTTGACTCGCCTCGTAACATGAGTTGAGTATAAAAAAATTAATTTAGAGTTAATCTAATAAAATTGAGTCGATTTTTGTTTTAAAAAATCTAAAGTATTTCATTTTGCCTTTTCAAAAAAATATAATTATTTGGGTTCAACTCGGTTTTATACTAAATCAGGTTAGATATCTAAGCTTCAAACAATGATGAGAATCAAGGCGCGTGCACATACCTTTGTGCATTTTAACTCTAATGATAGAAAAAACTGATTAATCTGAGCTAACCCACTCGATTAATAACTTGAGATTTATATGAATCGGCGCCTCATTCAATAGGAACCATGGGCACGTGCCTTTGTGCATTGTGTAATTGTTAGGACTACACGGTTCGCGACACCACAGTGATAGAAAGAATCCACCCGGACCATTGACCCGATCTTGTAACTCGACTTCAACAGTTATTTTATTTACTGGTTTTCTTGAAACTTAATTCCTATCTGAATTTTAAAATGCATTGAAATAATAATCAGGGACATAAGTAGTTAATAGGTAGGATACGTGGGTGTTTTTCTTTAATCACAAGATGAATAGTGGTAATAATAATAATAATTATTATTAT
Source organism: Populus euphratica (assembly GCF_000495115.2). Lineage (NCBI taxonomy): Eukaryota > Viridiplantae > Streptophyta > Magnoliopsida > Malpighiales > Salicaceae > Populus > Populus euphratica. Next base: position 749,078 of record NW_011499897.1, read on the forward strand.
TATTAATCGATCGAGGGAGATAAAGGGTTAAAGATAGAGAATAGACCCTTATACCCTTTTCTTTTTATACGCACACTCTCTCAGTTTTTACTAACGTGGTCAGCAAAGCTGTAGAATTTATAATATGAATTACCTTTAATCTTCATTATAGTAACGTCGTCTACTCGTTAATAATAGAACTGGATAGAGATTTTTTTTTTTTTTAGATTTACGTGAGTTGTCCAAGCCAGCTTGCGTGTACCACAACTAATCCTTATAACCCATTAAATACCCTACAAACCCAATAAACATGTAAGACATCACAAGAATAACAAACATACACACTATAATTCAAAGATATAGTGAAAAGAGACAAGCACTGGGCAATCACTGCTTTGCGGATAGAGATTATTTTACATGTCTAGATTGTGCTATGTGTTTGACCCATTGAATACCCTGCAAACCCAATAAAACACCGCGGGGATGACAGACATACACGTCAGGGTTCGAACTCAGATACAGTAAAAAAAGACAAGCCCCTTCTATTGCTGCGGCAAGCACTGGTTTGCGGATAGAGATTATTTTATTGTGCTATGTGTGTACCAGTAACACGTACTAATCACCATTGTTGGTTTTATGACACCTAGATCATGTGAATCAAAGGACGGTGACTATAAATGTATGTTTGCTGTGTTTTTTTTTTAAATATTAATTAAAAAGATATTAAATATTGTATATATAATTTTTATATTAGTATACTGAAATTATTAAATAAATATTTTAAAAAGCATTATTTTAATTTTTTTGGGTAAAAATCATTTTAAAAAATAGAAGTTGTTAATAAATGCACTCTAAATTCATGTTTAAGGTGTTTTTGAATTAAAATAATATATTTTTATTAATTTTTATTTTTAATATCAATACATAAGCTCATAAAAAATTTAAAAATAAATTAATTTAATATTTTAAAAATAAAAAAATAATCTTAAAGTACAAACGGTCACTAAATCCTCCTATCAATTCCAAGCTGAAGAAACATTTTACATTTGACTCTTAGGATATGTTTCTACACAAAAAATTTCACCCCACGAGAAAAGTGTAGCTCTAATTCTTTCTCACCAACTCTTTCCGTGTAGATATGAAACATTCAAATAACTATTATTTCCTTTTAACTCGATTTTAATTACTAATCATAAGTTATGTATTCTCTCTGTTTTTATAAGAAAATAATAATTTATCAACACATCAAACATCCTTAAATGCATTTTCTTACAGCATTAATAATTATCCTTGTAAAAAACCTCCTTTTAATTAGAATCTCATGATGGTCCTGGATGGCATCCCCCCCCCCCCTCTCTCTCTGAATGAAAATGGGTGGGCGTAGCATAAGGCCCAAGCAAGCTGGGTCATGGCCCAGGCTTGCATGGGCTGTCCAGTTTCTTTTTTTTCTTAGATTGTGTTTTTTTTTTTAAATAATTTTCATCGTCTGAACTTATCATGTTTAATTTTATTATTCTTACACGTTATGCAATATACCATAAGAATTATATTTCCTAATAATCTACTTTAATGTGATTGCTTGTATAGAAGAGTTATTATATATCATTTTTTAGTTTACACTAACATAATTCTTTTGAGGAAGAAATATTAAAAATACAAAATATGCAAAATGTGGTGGGAAATATATTTTTTCCTGCTGTGTGGGAGATATATAAAAATTTAACATCATATAAAAGAAATTATAATAAAAAATACCTATAACATATTCTGAAGATAACATCAACAAAAAGTACAAGATAAGACTATACGTGTTTTTATTGTACTCTACCTTCACCTTCAATATCAGATATAGATATAATTTAATATTTATTTCTTGTCTCTAGATACAAATTAGTCTTGTCACGAATATCTTATCTCGTACTATATTGCTTTCACTGTCTTGTCCCGAGATCTTCTTTTTTAACCAAATCCAATCCAAGGTCGTATTTGATTATGAATTAAAAGGGTAAATTTTAAAAGAAATTTTTTGAAACTTTAACATGTTTATTTCAAAATTAAATATTGATTTTTCCTCTCTTATAATCACATATTATAATTGAATTCTACCATTAAACTCCATTTGCTATATTTAATTTTAATATATTTTAAAAAAATTATTTGTCCCCACCATCACAAATAATTCGTACATATCTACAGGAATCCTTAATATTTTATCCTTCAACCATTTTTTACGCTCTATTTTTTTATTTCTTTAAAATAAAACATGATAAGAAGGGCCACAGCATGAAGAAAAGCATCAAATTGGAAATAGATTTAAAATACAGCTAATTATTTTAAAAAAGAAAGGGACTATTTAACTTAGATTTCAAATCTAGGAGGTACGAATATATAATTTACTCTGCGAACAATCTGTTAAGGTTAGAAGTCTGCTTTTAGACAAGTCTTGAAAAGCCCAACCGGCAAGCAAATCCCAGTAGCATCTACAGGCTGCTTGCTTCACGAGTTGTTTTTAGTACCAAAACCTAAAACTGAAGCCCAATGAAACTCGTTGTCAAAGGCAGCTCTCATTTTTAACACCACCAACAACAACAATAATGCCCAAAGTCCACATAGATGTTCTGTTCTCTCTCTTGCATCTTCTTCCTTCAACATCCAACGGAGCACCATTTCCAGACAACATAAATTTCAAATTTTGGCACTCCTGAAAACCAAAAATCAAGTCTTCATCTGGATTTTGAAAGACTATAAAACCCAATCACATCCCATCTCCATTATTTGATCTATAAAGTCTAATCTTCAGGTTGAATTGAAGCCAAAGTATGCAGAAATCAGGAAAGTCGGTAATGGCATGGAACGTGTTCAAGTTTTGTACAGCACTGCGTGCTCTTGGTTCCATCATGATAGTATTAGTGCTTGGCATAATTGGGGTTACATATTATGTTATTGTTGTAGCTAATTATGGTCCAGCTCTTTTTCGTGGTGGCTTGGATTCTTTTGTCGCTTTTCTTATCTTGGTTTTGTTCCATTCCTTGGTAAGTTCCACTGTCCTTTCATTTTTTTTAAAAAGGTTTTGATGTTTTGTTTTGTCACTGTTGATGTTTTATGGTTGTTGTGTTTTGTATTGCATGCAAAGGCTGAATTCCTAGGCTAATACTAGAAATGATAACCCTGCTTTGGATTGTAAGCAACCAATGCACAGATTGAGCCGGTGTTAAGAATGTTTATCATATACGAAGGAATTTTTTACATGGATTTCAAAGAGGGATTCTTTATTGCGATATTTATTTCAGGTTTTAGATGTTAGCTAGCAACATTTACCATTGTGACTGAAAACAGCTTTTTAGCAGCCACACAAATACATGTCTAGCATCGTCATATCAGTTTATATGCAATTTGGGTTTTGGCTGTTATAGATTCAATTTCGGTTAGCTCGCATGCAATTCATTTCGGTTAGCTCGTTTTGCTGAAAGAAGTAATATCTGAACTCAGTTTCCTCTAGTTCTTACTGACCAAACAAAGGACTTCCATGTTGGTTCCTTGATCTTCTCAAGTTTTTATACATCGGCTAGGATTGACCTTAAATTCAATATCTCCTGTATTTTTTTAACAAACAGCTTGCTAATGCTCGTTAACTGGCTTATTACTATTGAGAACAATTTAGGAGATGTATTGGATTATTGAGTTGTGGGACTTTGGAGAATTGTCTTTCTCTCCCATGTATAGCATCATATATGGAAGGAAACTGATGAGCACAATACCTTCACTTAACCACCCACCGAGTTGTGGCAGGCTGCCACAGGCTTCCATGTTTGCTGGATAACATCCGTGCACAGTGAATGGCTGCCAAGCCAGCTACCAATCTAAGTGGGTGGGATAATGTTGGTGAACTTATTCTGTGAACATAGTAGTGGTCCTCTATCTAAAATTGAGTTTGTCCAATAACTGTACAATGAACTCTATAATACTGAATTTCTATTAGTGGGATTTGGTTATGTAGCTGGTGATGCTATTATGGAGCTACTTCACTACTGTTCTAACTGATCCTGGTGGTGTCCCGCCAAATTGGAGGCCATCAATAGACGAGGAGAGTGGTGATGCTGATCCGTTGGTGGGATTAGGATATGAAGGCATGGATTTAGGTTTAAATCAACTGGCTACATTCGGTGAGCCAGCTAATCCACAACTACGAGTCTGTCGAAAATGCAACCAGTTTAAACCTCCCCGTTGCCATCACTGTTCTGTTTGTGAGTTTTTCTTCTTTGGGTCTACATGGTTTTCTTTTCTAGAAGCCTAGCTGCTGTTTAATCTCAACAAAAGGTAGCTTCATTTGTTAATTGTTTCAGGTGGAAGGTGTATATTGAAAATGGACCATCATTGCGTATGGGTCGTGAATTGTGTTGGGGCATTGAACTACAAGTATTTCCTTCTTTTCTTGGTATGTTAACTATCATAAGAAACTTGGGTATATTGATGCACATTCCTGAGCGGGAATGCAGATTATTTATCTCAGTGAATGGAATTATCATTGTGTACAGCTAATTCATGGTTTACCAATTTTGAAATCAACTTTCTGTATGCATAAAACATAAATTAACATCTGCGAAATGTTTTATATGCATATAACATTATCTAGACTCATCAAATCTTTTTACTCAACTTACAATAAGATACAATTGCCTTTGATGGTATCAATCGTATGCCTATATCTTCACAGCATGCATGTACGTCCTAAAGTATCACAAAAATGTTTGTGAGATAGATTCCTTGACTATAAAGAAATTGATCGTTGGCATGGTGAAAGATGGAGTTTGTACAGATAAATGTAAATTCTTGTGGCACCTGGAAGGTGTGTGTTGCTTTTGGAAGCTGTATTAGAAGCTAAATAATCTTACTTGTTCCAAATCACATTATTATGTCATAATAGTTTTAAACTTCTGATTCCATGTAAAAGCTGCTGCTTCATCTTCCCTCACCTTCCTAAATAAATTACCTGACTTCCTCTCTCTCTCTCTCTCTCTCTGACCATTGATTATATGATGTCCTCACCATTAATGAACTCTTGTTTCTCTTTTTTCATTTTGTCCTCCATTCTGTGGGTTGCAAGGCTCACAGCTTCAAGCACCAACAGGGGAAATAACTTTCTATTCCATAAATAACTGCAAATTCAAGACTTTATTTCATACCTTTGCTGTTCTGTGAGACATATGCTTGAGATAGTGTTCTTTAATAGGTTCTTGCAAGTACTCTAAATTATCTACAGATGGCTGGTGCAAATAGCCATTGAAATACATCTAAAGCACTGGTCATTCTTGCCATTTGTGCACACCTGTAACCCCTCCTCTGTTTTCTCTATTGTGGAATATCGACATGCATTGATTGCTAATAAATTATAACATCCTCTCTTTATTAAAATTTTTAATCGTATCATGCTATAAATATATCCTCTTCTCTAAAACAAACTCCCAATCTAGTTTTTGTTGCTTGTTTCTTATGCAGTTTTACACATTTCTCTTGACAACTCTTGTCACTTTATCCTTATTGAGGCTGTTTATAGCATTTTTCACTGATGGTGTAATAAATGGAACACCGGGAACCCTTGTTGCCACTTTTGTCACATTTGGTAAGTTGGAGGGAAATCTGTCTGTTTTGTCCATTTTCATTTCTTGTCCGTGTCCTTTTCTTTTTTTCTTACTTTTATCATTTGATTATTTCAGTTTTGAACTTATCATTTGCATTGAGTATTATGGGCTTCCGGGTTATGCACATATCGTTGGTATTAGGCAATACCACCACCATTGAGGTGATGCCTTTTGCTATGTTTGCTTCTTTTCTTTCCTCACATGTTACATGGGTTTTCATCTGGTGCCGCGATTAAAAGTTTATTTTCTTACTTTCAGGCATTCGAGAAGAAAACCAATCCTAAATGGCGTTATGACCTTGGTCGAAGGAAAAACTTTGAACAGGTTATTTTTGGTCCTTCCCGTTAATCTTTATCTAATCACTGTGTATGTGTGCTTGCTTCTTCATCATTTCTTTTACCTTTCAATTTATAACCATTTCATTGTATAATGAGGTTTTACACTGCACTTGCACTGCTAGAGCTGAAAAAAACCTGCGCTAGTTGCTTGCATATTTTTGAACTTTCACGAAGTAATTCCAAACCTGCAAGGACCATACTGTTCCTTGAAATTGAGGTTTGGATCGCAACATGGTATACACTTTGTGTTCCCATTACACATTTCCATAATCAGTTCCACTCTCCATCATAATTGATGATTTGATTCCTTACATGGAAAACGGCTTGTTCATCATGTCCCCATATGGACTGACATTCATCTCAGCCCGTGTTCTTATTTTGTTGAGTTTACCTTTCACTCGGGAAATTATTAGATTAGTATCTGTTATTGCAATTGGGATGACATTGACATTTCCGAAGCTGCTGGCACTTGCATGTCAAACTGCACATAGAAGCAGGTTGCACTAATGTAAGATTCAAACTTGGAAGGTTCCATGCTTTACACGGTTCTAAAGCTTCCTCATTACTGGCTTTCCATACCATATGATAACAGTTGAGAAACAAAGAGTTATTTGAGTCTGCCCCTGAATAGACTCTTGGTATTCAGATCATGTTTGCTATGATTTGTCACGGTACTTGAAATGTAGAATAGAAAAGCTTATCATAATGGCGAGTTATTGTTTTCTATGCCAGGTGTTTGGGTTGGATAAGAGATGCTGGTTCATCCCTGCTTATTCAGAAGAGGATTTGGAACGCATGCCAGTGCTTCGAGGTTTTGAATATCCAACAAGACCCGATTTGGATGGGCTCCAGCAGCACTAATGGCATCTATCAGTTTGAAGGGCATCAATCGTCGTTGAGTGCTTTGACAATCTTAAAAAAAGGCTTATTCAAAGCGGATCTGGGCGAGGAAGAAGATATAGGTATATTCGTGTAGAGGTGCGTCAATTTTGAAAAATACGTAGTGCTTGGAAGGTGTCTGTGTGCGGTTAACAACGTTGTACTCTGGACTAGCCAGTCGAAAAAATAACATAAGACTATTTTGGACTGCAATAAATTCTCTTGTTTTCCAATGCTAAAATTATTTACAAGCCCTTTTCTCTATTACCAACACTAAATGCCAGTTTCGTTCCGGGCCAGGCCTGCAACTGTACCCCCATCCCTCTAATCCCCCCCTCCAAAAAGAAAAACAAATACGAGAAAGCATTGAGGAAACCTGAAAAAGTTTCACGCATGCCTTTAGAAGAGACGACAATTAACCATTTTAAGAACGGATTGATGGTACCTAATCGTCTCATAAAAATGCAGTTCCCGAGAGAGAGAGAGAGAGAGAGAGGCGGGTACTCGCATGGAACCTAGATCAATTTTACCGAGAAGAGGTCAATTAGCTCAATACAAATGATATACAAGGCTGGACCAGAAAGAAGAGAAGCCACGTCAAATTTTGAGGGAAACCTAAAAAGACTGTTGCGGTCGATATATACAACCAAGAAATAAAGAGAGTGTATTCGGGAGGGGCCAACTACCACATCTGGCACTTCTGTTCTAGAAAGGGCGGCCGGTCGATATATACAACCAAGAAATAAAGAGTGTATTCGGGGAGGGCGGCAGTTAAGGAAAAGAGAAACAGAGCACGGAACCTCAGCCTCCATAAGACTACCGATTTTGAGAATCATGGCAACTCCGCCTAAGGTTACACACCATCGGATGATACAACATGCCTAGGGTTACACCATCGGATGACACAACATGCGCGACAGCATAACCTGGACACGCACAAACAACAATTGACACAACATGCGCGACAGCATAACCTGTGCAACACGCACAAACAATTGAATCGAAATCCAGGACCAGCAACACCTTTATGCATTCAAAAAATAAAAGCACTTGTGAAAACCATATTGCAGTTTCAATCATCATAACAGGCTTTCCTAAAGGATGGCATTCTCCGTCGAGTAAGATTTAATTTTTTTCAGTGCCATAGTGCAACATAGCAAATCAAAGCGAAATGGGGCAATTACCATATTTCAACGAGATAATGTAGTAATAGCAAGGCAGCATTGCATATGGCATCAAACAAGCTTGTGCCAATAAGAAGTTATCCTTCCTACTATTGACATTCAGTAAATGCGGGTTAGATGAGACCACTGCAGAAAGCTGGCTGCATTGAGGAGAAAATGTACAACAATCCTGACCCTGTATTCTCATTTTTTGTGTAATGACTAAAGGCAATTGCAACTACACCATTTACAACGATTAATCTGGATAACTGCAACTGTATACTCCCTTTCAGCTCCTTTTAAGCAAAAATCAAGCCAGGTACTTAAACATGTTTGGGTTTTCCTTGTCTCTTTCTAAATAATCTCGGGAGATCAGATCTTCTATCCGCTTCTTGATAGCTTTAATGTCAGGCTGCATATTACAATCCATCGGTTATCATACAAGGATATGTAGATTACATAAAAGAAAGGTCTTCTAATATTGAGGATACCCCTCGATATCTTTTTATTGACAGCAGCAATGCTACTAGCCTCCTAATCCTCACTCAGTGAGATTTAGGTGGATTTTTCAAAAAAGGCTAACTACGCATATTCAGAAAGAAGTATCATAGCAGAGTAGAAAAACTCATGTTCTATCTACAGGTATCATGCTTGCAAATGTCAGGGTTCTATTAATTCATAAGAGCATCCGCTCTATCTAAGAACCAGAAAGTAAGATTTTCTTGAAAGCTATCCCCTCACTGGACCAACAGGGCTATAGCATTTTCTAATCTTGATACGAGTCATAAAATTAAACACAGGCCCCAGATCCTCCCATTATATTTGTCAGCTTCTCTAAACTTCGTCTGATAAATTTGAAGGGAAGTGTATGCCATACCTTGAACATGAGATTCAACTGCTCAACACACTCCAAGACAAGCTGTTGATGACCCAACACTTTCCGACTCTTCATGATGCGCACAATTGCAGCATCAATAGCATACCGTCTGTCTTTGTCGACATCTTCAACAACCTTCTTTCTTTCATCAACAAGTGGAAGAGGAACCTAAGTTGCACCATTTCAAGTATTTAATATCCAGAGTATATACCCCAACCCCAAATGTGAAAAGGCAATAGTGTCAGTGACCTATTTCACAGGCAGTTGGTAGTAAAACATCAAAATATAATTGACAGTAGAGAGTCTTAAGAGACTGCCATACTTTGATCCTCCTCATCCTATCATTGAACTTGTGATTGAACTCAAAGTAATCATTTTGGATAACAGTCTTTGTGTTTGGCTCCTTGCTAAGGATTTTATACTTGCCACATGACAGGGAATGAAGCAATCTAGGCAAGTCATCATCACTCAAGTTTGACTGGGTCATAATCTCTGAGTAACTGAGTTTGTCTGAAGTATTAAAAAGCATCAGGAGACAAGCCTGTAGAAGATAGACAGGAATCAAATAATCAGAACCAAAAATCTCAATCCAATAATGATGGAAAAATATATGCAAATCATCCCTCCACTATCCTACGAAGGTAGGTTTGATACTGTACCTGGTAGGTCGTCACAACCAGCTCAATAGTTTTCTGGTCAAACTTGGCATTAATGTGGCAAGATCCCAAAGAGTAAATCCATGTTAGTTTTCTGTGCTTGCTCTTCAGGTCATAGAACTCCTTGAAAACTTCCACTCCCCTAGCCTGAAACAAAAGGTTCCAAAATGTTCATTTTGAAGAAAAAGGACAAGAAATTCTGTTTTTGATTCTCTGCCAGATTACCATTACGTCACAAATACAGAAAAAACCCTACTGTCTAATATGCAAATGTAAATCCTTACCATTTCTGCAGGTAGGTTGATATCAGAGGATTTATATGTTGGCCAGTACCCAGTTGTGAGAACATTTACTTGCAAATCAATCCCCGGACGTGTGGATGGGTTATTGGCAAGATACTCATCAAAGCTTGACTGATGTTCCTTTGCCAATTGCAAATCTGTGACCTGGAAAAGAAACACAAAAGAGACAATTTATCACCACAGTTACATGGACACATTGACAAACATTATACCAGTGCCCCCAGCTCACCATTCCTTCCATCTTTGAGGTAAATTGTCCACCACATTGCTGCTTCAATTTTGACAGTATACTCCTTTCATGTTCATCGTTAGCACTCCGATCAAAAAGAAGTCGACGGGCAAGTTTTTTCCTGGAGAAAGAAAAAAAAAAGGGAATATAAATCAAGTATACTAATGACTGAATAAGAAATGGTACAAACAACAAACATATGAAATGAATGGCAGAGATCAGTCCTACCTATAAAATTCAGCAAAAAGGTCCTTGTCACTAATAAATGCAAGCAGCTTAACCACCTAGAGAAATCCACCACAATTCAAAGCCATAATCAGTAATAGGTCTCAATATATCACCCCGAGAAATCCATCAGACTCCAATGATTTGCAAATTAATTAAAATCCTTTGCAAGGTCACCTTCTCCAATGTTTCTTCAATGGCTTCGTCACTTAGTTTCTCACTTCCACCCTTTCGGAGGATAGTGTCACAAAAGGTTGCCAGTAGTTCAGCACTTGAGCTCCCAGCAACTGTTTTATTGCAAAAGATCTCAAAAGCCTCTTTCATGGCCTATTTAACAACCCAAAAAGGAGAGCAAACATGTTAGACAAAATGACAAAACAAAACTTGAAGAGCCGGAATATGTTGTCTGCCACCAACCTTGTGAAACAATGTGTGGTTTTGAAAACAAGCAGTCACATAAGTCATGTATTTATCATGCAGCTCAATTATCTTTCGAATGAGAACCTGAAATCAATCCATCAAGTCAATTATTTGACCTTCCCAATTATCAATAGGTATCTAAAGCATAGAAGGCAAAAGATTTACTTGTTCCTGAACACCACCATTTGCAGCCTGTGGAAGCAAAAACCACCTTTAGCACCACAATTAACAATTGAAAAAAAGATACATCTAACTTATATATATATTGAATCTGAAGTTGCATTATTAAAAAATAGCTGTGGAAATATGGAGTCAGCATTACAACCTCAAGAGTAACAGCTCTAAATGTTTTCCCGTATAACCATAAAAAAGAGTCAGCAGAAATGTAAAAGACACACTATCATAACTACAAGACTAGTGTTGTCCTCCCCCAACTACTATAGTGCTTATAAGAATGGTCAAAATCACATGAAAAATGCAAAAACTCTTGGTGAACACACATAATATAATTTTAACACATGTAGCAAGCAACTAAAATGATGCTAGAATGCCAATTTAGATCAAGCAATGCAAAGAATAAAATCACGGCAACAAACCTGGCTACTCGCAGCGTCTTCTGCCTGCTGGATCAAGGCTGTTCCTTCAGCAGTAATATGCTATCCAAAGCACAAAAAGAGGGTAGGTTGTTGAGAATTGTGGGAAGGATCAGTAATAAAAAAAAATACATGATAAAAGGGCTCTTTTGGTAGCAAAATAACAAAAACAAAGGATGCCAACCAACCTGCTTGAATACATTAGAAACAGGTTCCAAGCCATGGGTAACCTTATGATAAAGCCTAAACATCCTGGATAGATCTTCCACCTGACAAGGTGTAACCGGGAATATATTATTATTTGCAGTATATGACACAACGACCAGTAAGAATCAGGACTTGAAGCAACGCCAAACCAACATTTACCTTGTCATCTCTGAGCAATGCACGAACTCCAGAATGTTCCTTCTCTAGCAGTTGATTTGCATTGACCACCAATAACTCATGTTGCACTTTCTACATAACATGTCACTATTTATTAGTCTACAATCTATTCATAAAAAAAAAACCCAAGACAGTAAGGTCATGGCATCCAAGTAAAAGGAATAATAACAAGATTCCTTGTCCTCCCCAAGTGTGCTAAACAGCAAATACAGGGACAGGGAACAAGATGAGATAAATTTTTATTTTATAGCTTCCTTTAACAGTTTAGTTAGCTGATTACCATTAGGCAGAGACACAGCATGTAATCAAAACAAAACTATGTATGTGCATAACACATGGTATATGTGAGAACAGGTATGATAAATGAGCAAATACATATTTTTCAGCACAGAAAAGGAAGAAACCAATAATCTTGTGCATGTGATATGTAGCCAACTAACCTCCACTAATTTTATCTCACTGCTTGAATGCAAGTAGTGAGAAACTCTATCTCTCTCTCTCTTCAAGCATTCCTCAGCCTGCAAGTCCACAAACAGTGTTTAGGATAAAAAATGTTAATCATAAAACAACTAGGAAGACCCATGCAAATAAATTCTTGCCTTTATCATGTAATCTGGACAAGAATCCTCTCGGATCCAGTTTGCTGCTTTAACAGAATAGTAAGCACCAGTACCTTGAAGCATGTGTGCTTCAAAATCATCTGCATAATGATCCATTTGTGACATTCCAATCTCAACGTATATATCTAAAACATTCTTTAGCAGTGCTCTGTCTATCTGTTCCCCATCACGTTCTTTACCAATCTGGCCAACATACAATAATTTCAACTTTGTTATTAGGAGGAATTGAATCTCACTGCCTAAAGAAGCAAAAAAGTTCAAGTAACTTACCACATCAAGCACAGCATCCTTGGCTTGACTATGCACTTCCTGATAAACCTGAAAAAATGAAAATTGATAACAAAATCATTTAAATTATCTCTGAAACAGGAAAATGAGTAATCCAAATGATGGTTAGAGAAAATGAAGCAGTCAAAGGAATTAGCAAACCAGATCACGGAAGCAAGTCAGTCCAACTTCATTAAGTGGTGGAAGTGACCTCCGAGCAATGAAGTAACGGTCAAGATAATTGAAGAAGCGTGACAACCACCTAACCATAATTTTATGATTAACCCATCTTTTTACAAGCTCCCTCAGCATAAACTCATCATGTTTCTCCCTTATTGACGGTAATACCTGATAAGGAAAACATAACTATGAATGTTAAACAGTAAAAAAGGCCAAAAAGTTGAATTATTCATTAGGATAAGCCAAACAAACTGGCCATTGATAAAACGATACTGCTGAAACTTCTTTAATAGATAAAACTAAAACCCAGGGATACACTGCAAGAACAAACCACCCATACCCCACCCTCAATTTACAAGATCATTGAACTGAAGAGAGTTTTATATTGCAGTGATAGATGCAACATGGCATAACAAAATAACTCATTGTACACTGCACCAAACAGCTGTTGATTTAGAACTAACATCACCAGACATCATTGTTTTGTAGCTTTACTTTTTTGCATTGTAAATGGAAAGAAAAGACCTTATCCAGCGAATCATACAATGCAGGCATTGACAATAACAATGTCTAGAGGAAAGCGGTTATACTTGCATGATGATAACTGATAAACATGGACCAAACAGAAAATTGAAGAGAAAAAAACAGATGCCAATCCTCCTCACCGTGGAGTTAATATATACTTGAAAAGCTTCCCTATACTTGTCATAAAGCTGTTGAGAATAATCATTAGGTGGCTTCTGAGTACACATATTGTAGATAGTTCTGAAGTGTTGACAATAAAGAAAGATTAGAACGTTTGCAAGAATCTTCTAACCATTTCATCAAAACAACGTTAATAAAAAAGAAAAGGAAATATACGTGTAAAGCATCATATATTCTTCGGAGCTGAATTGCTCTAGTGATCCATCCAGGATCCCCTTAAGCTTTGAGATCCCATTCTGCATATATTCCCATCCCTCCTCAAGTTCGGTAGTCTTGCGATCCTTACTCATGATGAATATTCTGTTAAAACATAAAGAAGATTATCAAAACCCTCACCCACGAATTAAAAAGTTAAAGACTCGACCCCGCTCGTCATAATGCCGATCTTTTCAATCCTTTTTGCAGAACAAAAACATCAATCCAGGTCCAAACCAGTAGTTACAGAAAAAGTGTGTGCAGTTTAGCAGTGCTGAACAAAACAAAACAAACAAACAATCAAAAAATAAAAACCCCAAGATATTATTAAATCAAAACACAAAAATATTAACAATGGTTCATAGCCATAAACCATCCAGAACAATAAAATAATGAAAAATCCGCAAAAAAGAATCAATCAAAATGCAAGAACATAAAACCTGGGATTGGAATTAAACAGTAACAATAAAGAAACAAACAAACTCTAAAATCAAATCAAGACTCTAAAAATGGAAGCCTGAGATGAAAAGCTCGACTGGAAAACAAATACTCCAATCACAACCAATATTGCTTGTCAGAATCGGTAAAATCATTCAATGCATAACAAAAAAACAACAAAAACAAAGCCGGCTAGCAAACCCTAAATATTGAGAGGGGCGTACCAGACGGGGATTGAAAACAATGGCGAGAGAAATCAGGTTAGAGGTTTTTTTCCTTATGATTGAGAGAATTTGAGAGACAGTAACCCTTATAATCTGTTCTGTATAGAGAGAGGAATTTTGGAGAAGGGAGGGTTTCCTGGGATGTTCTCCCTTCTTTCTGCTATGGAGAGAGGTTGAAAAAAGAGAGAAGGGATGCATGTACAAGCGGCCTGGGAAGTTTTAATAATCAGTGTACCACTCGGAGCAGAGTACATACATCTCGGATGGTGTTTTATTATTTGTTTAAGGATTTTACAATTATTTATATATTTTAAATCTTATATTCTTATGATTTAATCAATTTGTCAATTAAATGTTTTTTTAAAGATAAAGGAGGCGGGGAATCTTTGAAACAACAAAAAAACTACAAGTTGAGGATGGTTAATGCTCGTCGGGAGACTTTTCCAAATATTTTATTATAAAGAGACCAATAAATTAGTTTTTATGGCATAGAAATTTATAAGTCACTCTTTATTATTAATGTGATATTTTAGAGTGTAGTAATAATTATTTTTTAAATATTTTTTTATATTTTTAATATGAATACATTGAAAAATTAAATATATAAGAAATAATAATTTTAGATAAAAAGTTAATAAATTTTGCCCAATCGCAATAGGGGCTGAGTTTTTTGTTTGATAAAATTTGATTTTTGATAGGAAATGATGATCTAAAATGTATTGTCATCAAACGTTCGATATTTTATTCTGTTTTAAGTTGGACCATGCCTTGTAGATTTCAATCTGTTTGATCTATCTCCTGATTTTTTTCTTTTTTTCCATTTTTCTTATCAAATATGCATCTTTGTATTTGCTTGATTGTAGACTTGCTGGCATGTCCGATTTCTTTAGTATTAAGTAATCCTCTGAAACAGGGATGATGCTTTATAATTTTTTTATATGTTATTTTAGATAGCTATAGTTTTTTTTTGTTTTTTTAATATTATATTAGTTAAAAATTCAGTTTTGTGATTTTTTATTTAAAATATTGTTTTTTAATATTAAATTAGTTAAAAATTTAGTTTTGTGATTTTTTATTTAAAATATTATGAGTTATTACAGTATTTTTATATAGTTTTTTTTTTGTTTTTTTCTATTTTTTTTCATAAAATTATCTTTATTGATTTTATTTTTTAATATTGAGTTGATTAAAAAAAATTTTGAATAATTTTTTTCTTTAAAACATTGTAAATTGTTACAGTGTTTCCAACATGGTTTTTTACGTTATGATTTTTTTAAAAATTGCTTATCAATTTTTTTATTTTGTTTTTTCCCCTAATTTTTTTCTATTATTGCCTTTTTTTTTACATAAAATTATTTTTGTTGATTTTATTTTTTTAATATTTAGTTGATTATGAATTACAATTGTAGTTTTTCTCATAAAACATTATGAATTACTAAAGTGTTTTTCCACGTCGGGTTTTTTTTATAATTTTGTTCAAAATTATATTTATTAATTTTATTTTTTTAATATGAAATTGGTTGAGAATTTAACTTTATAATTTTAAAAAAACATTATGGATTACTATAGCGTTCCTCCATGTGATTTTTTTTCTTGTTTATTTTTTTATAATTTTTTTATAAATTATCTTTGTCAATTTTATTTTTTAATATTAAACTGGTTAAGAATTGTAATTACAATGTATAGAGAAAGTATTGTAAGTCTCCTCTCAAATTACCATGTATTTCTATAATATTTTTTTTATAAATTTTTGTAGTCTTCTCTCAAATTACTATGTATTGCTATAATATTTTCTTCATACTTTTTGTTTTTTATATTTTTTTCTAAGATTATATATATATTTTTTTAATATTAAGTTAGTTAAGAATTACAATTATAAATAAAACTAAATTATATGGAGTAAACACTGTACTTTTCCTTAAAAAATATTATAAACTGTTATAATGTTTTTGTATATTTGTTTTTCTATTTTTTTGTTATAATTTTTTATAAAATTATTTTTTATTAATTTTATTTTTTTAATATTTATTTATAATCATAACACCATAAAATATATTTCTCTCATAAACATGCGGTAATGTACCGGCATGCTATCTAGTTTTTTAAATAACTAATGAGATTCGAGTTAAATTTAGGACATGTTTGGAAATCAATTTATTTATTTATTTATTTTATTTTTAAAAAAATAAATTTTTTTATTTTTTATTATTTTAATATATTTACATTAAAAGTATATTTTTTTTAATAAAAAATATTCATTATCATATTTTCAAGATAGTCGTAAGGTGATCGTTGGCCGTATATACTTATAATGGTGTCCAGGTGATTATTAAAACCATCCTGGCTAGGGGCCTGAATCTAAGCCCTGAGCTAGGCTAGCGTAGATAAGTTAAGGGTATCCTGGTTGTTCGAGCTATAAAAGGATAAGCCCAGTGCGTACCAGTGGGATGACCTCAAGGTTTGACATGGTGATCTTTTTTTTTAAATAAGACGTTTAGGCGCTGTTTATTTCATAAAAAAATATTTTTTCAATTTTTTCAGCGCTTTTATTATTACCGAGGTTTAACAATAAAAAACATTTTATGATTAAGAAAAAAAATTAATTTAATTTTTTTAAAAATATATTTTTTTATTTTAAAATAAAATACTTTTAAATTTTATAAAAAAATTAAAAATATTTTATAATTTATTGATTATATCAAATTTAGTATTTGATCATTTTAATTTTTTATATATATATATATATATTATTTTGAATATTTTTTTAATTTATCTTTTTAAAATTCAATTTTTACATTAATTGTTATTTTTTTAATTTTGATTATTATTATTTTTTGTTCTTAAAATTTTTCATTTACAATTTTTGGTCACTAATTTTTTACTATTATTTATTATATTTTAAATAATTTCATTGTATTTCAACTTTTTTATTTAATAGCTTTACTCTTCATTTTTTTATTACTATTTATTTTAATAAAAATAATTTATAAAATTATAATTATTTTTTTAACTTCATTCTCCTTTAACTTTTGTACATGTCATATTTCATCCTTAATTTTTTAATAAATTTTTTAAAAATAAATTATTTTTAGCTTATTTTTAATAATATAGTTAAATACTATAAAATATTTTTTAATTTATTTATTATAATAATATCAAATATAAAAAAATAATTTACTTTTCATCAACCTACTTTCTATTAAAATGCCTTTTCTTAAGAAAATATCTTGCACCAAATAAAAAGCTTTGATGAAAACCCATGGGATAAACCAACCCCACGTAAAACTACCATACCTGTATATACTATCAACTTGCCACCAACAACGCTCCATGGGCTCTCCACGTGTTCTTCATGGCAAAACTCAGGGGTTAATTGTCTCAGACGTCCTCCTACTTTTATAATTGTTTTAATATCACCCCCCAATCTAATTTTATTAGTTTGACCCTCCCGCTTGAAATTCACTACTTATAATCAAGCCCCTCTATCGGTCCATCCAATTTTAGACATTAAATACTTATGAAGACTGATTTGGTAACTCACCGCTCATCTCTCTCATGTTTCTTTTTATTTATTGAACCGTTCTTAATTTCTAGTTATAAAATGAAAATGAAAATTTTAAATCTATACATAAAAATGATAAAGAAAAAACAAAAGAAGAAAATCGTAACAACAAAGCCTGTCCAATACTTTCTCGAATACAAAAATAACTTTTTGTATACCATAATCAGACAACAACTTGTCATTCTATGTCGAGCTTGATAAGAACAAACGATAATATATTTTCAAATAACCTTGTAAATCAATAAAAAACCCATTTTCAAATAATAAAAGATGAGATCCGCGTATCAGTTAAAAAGGGATAAAAAATAGTTTTTCAATAGATAATTTTTTTTAAAAGTTATTTTAAAAAAAAACTCTGAAAAGGTTTAGCTAAGATAGGTTCTTACATGTAAATGATAATATTTACAATGAAGTTGAATTGTGTTTTCAAAAAAATTTAGGTTTTTTTAATTTTAAATTAATTTTTTAGTATTTTTTTATTTTTTTAATACGCTAATGTATAAAAAAAATTAATAAAAAATATTATTTTAATATATTTTTAAGTAAAAAATACTTTAAAAAATAATATTTATTATATTTTTAAACCTGCTTCCATCATTAATAGCCGTTACAAGTACATTTTTGTGTTTGCTGTTTTCTTTACAGGTTTATTAATAAATAATACAATTCCACTCAACATTAAATTTCAATTTTATAGTTAGATATACATGAGCATAGAATTAATGACACCAGCAAAAATAATAAAAAAATAAAACACAGGTTGAAGAAAAATAATAAAATAAATAATAAATGTGAAAAGAACTGGCATTGAAATTATTTTTTTTAATGTAAACTTGTTTGAGAGTGTAATTATAGTTATTTTTTAAATAATTTCTGTGTTAAAATATACATTAATATTTTTTTTTTAAAAAAATTATTTTTGATATAAATATATCAAAATAATTTAAAAATATTAAAATTATATTAATTTAAAATAAATAAAAATATAAAAAAATTAAAATTTTTAAAATACTTTTAAAACCCGTGAACAACCAGTCTCATATCTATATTAACTTAGCATGACCCGTAATTAATCACGCAGAGTTTCAAGTTGCCACAGACCGAGCACACAGGGACGTCCCGCAAACACCATCATGTATAAATTAATGTTAAGGAACCTTCACGTGGCACTTGACATATTAATTTTATCGGTCTATTTTAATTTCAACATATAAAAAACAAAGCTAACCTATTTATAGCTTCATCATTAATCAAATATTTCATCGGGAGCTTTGATACCGAAAATAAAATTAATATACTATACACTGTCACCCTTAACCAGT
>NW_011499897.1:768965-867449 GCF_000495115.2 Populus euphratica
TATAAATGTCTTTTTTTTTTTTTTTTTTTTTTTGCATGAAGTGCCTTTTTCTTTCTTAAACAGAATTAAGTGCTAATTATGGTAATTATAGTTGTGGAGATGGAAATTATGATCGTAGTACACTTTGATCATTCAAAATTTGGATTTTTTATTTGAAATTGAATGGCGTTTTACTATTTTTTTCAGGTGTTGTATTGTGTTTGTTTGAAAATGCGAGGAAGCAGGGGTAACAGAGATCCTTTCTTTGGTAATGGTGGCCCTTTTGGTGGTTTTGGGGGCCAGAGAAGTTTGCTCTCTGATTTTTTCGGTGGAAGGGATCCATTTGATGATCCGTTCTTCACGCGTCCGTTTGGAGGTCTGTTCGAGTCGAGTTTCTTTGGTTCCAGTGGAAATCCTTTCGCTAATATGCATCCATCTCCTTTTGACAATATGCATCTATCTCCTTTTGACAACATGCATCCCTCTGGATATATCGAGCAACAAGTTCCAGAGCCGAAGAAATCAAGGGGGCCGATCATTGAAGAGCTAGATTCTGACAACGAGAAAGCTGAAGGAGATGAAGAGAAGAAAGAGAATCCTAGAAAACATGGTAGGCGGAGCAAGGAGCCGTTTGTTGAGGACCCAGATGATGAAGCTGAAGGTGAGATGCCTTCTTGTATTATGTGTTGTAGTGCGTGGTATCTTATCTGTTTTGCTGCTGATAATGTTGTCAGAGTGCGTAAACAAGTATGCTCGTTCTTTTTATTGCAGTGAGAAAGAGCAAGCAGTTGCAGTATAGAAATGATTATTGTAGATTCAATGGCATTGAGTCACATCCCCAAGGACGCATGTTCACTTTTCAGAGCTCTGCTGTCACTCATGGTGGTGCAAATGGAGCTTACTACACTTCTTCCATTACAAGGAGGGCAGGAAGTGATGGAGTGAGTAATTTTATTTTGAGATATGTTAGCAGTTGTTTCTTAGTTCTGTTGTTTATTTGTCCTCGTGGAACACAGGTGACTTTCGAAGAAAGCAAAGAAGCTAACAGTGCTACTGGCCAAGCAACTCACAGAGTGTCTAGAGGACTTCACAATAAGGTATTTGTTTGTTCAATATTATAACTAACGATCGTTTTTGACATTCTTACCTTCAACATTTTGCATTTTTGATGCATAGAATGTGTTGCGACATTTTGGATTGATTTTATAGGGCCATAGTTTTACAAGGAAGCTTAAATCGGATGGTAGGGTGGATACAATGCAGACATTGCACAATCTTAATGAAGGTATGCAGTCATGCTATCGAGCTATCCTGTCATGATTCATATTTAAGCACCCAAAAGGATCAAGCTGAAGCTTGGGATCTGTGTGTTACAAGATGAGCTCTCTGGTTTTGAAGAAGCTTGGAAGGGAAATGCTGGAAAGCATTTGCCTGGATGGACTGGAAGTTTCACTGGCATTGATAACATGGGTAAGTTGCTTTGGCTGCTTTGAAATGCTCGCCTTTTCTTGCATGATAAGATGTCTTTCGTCTTAAGATGCTCCCCCCTTCAATTTTAGCAAGCTACTTATTTGCTGTAATCAGGATGTGCAATTGAAGGTTAACAGACATGTGAACATTTTTTCACTGTATATCGTCTTTTGTGATTCATGTGAGTGGCTGCTGAATAGATGCAGCTCTATAAAAATTGAGTGGCAACTGTGCACGTAATACACATGGGTGTGGTCTTTGATTGACCGGGTATACAAAACTGCCCTCTAGAACATGAGGGCGGCTTGATTTTAGTTTTGTTCCAAGAAGAAATTTGTGCTTTTGTATGCTAATATAGTTCATCTGTATCAGGGTGAGGGAGAGAAGTTCACACTTTACCTCGGTAGTCTAAAGGTATACAAGATCCTTGTCAAATTTCAGCTAGTTCTTGTTTTACTGGCTGATAAATCATCCCAATCCACGAGCGTAGAATTATGTGTAGGGTAGTTGATGTGGTTGAAACCGCTGGGGATGTAATCTTGTATATTTAGGTATGCATTTGTACTTGAACTTTGCATTTATCTTTGTAGATAGTCTGTGTTTGTTCATATGTCTGTTTTCAGATGTTGAAATGCACATAAAAAAGTCGTCCCACCAATTAAATAAGATGCGCATGTGTTAGATGAATTTGTGAATGTAGTCAATCGAGTGTTAATTTGGACTGAGCGGGGATGACAACGTTAACATCTGTGGTGACTTCTATCATACGTTTGCCGTCATTGCAACAGAGCAGCAAATCTTTTGTAGTTGCAGTGGTTTGGATGTTGTTATTATCATTTTCTTGAGGTTTGCCTTGCTGATTTGCTGTATAATTTTGAGATATAGGGACTAGCAGCAGTGGACAGAATGCACAGGCAAGAAGAGGAGGTTGGGCTCTTCCTTCCACAGAAGGATCACAGCACTCTGAGAGAATGGTGCCAGACACCATGGTTGGGGCAGGATCTTCACGCATACAGAAGTCGGGAAGGAGGAAAGGTTCATCAGACGTCAAAGACATGAACGGTTATCCTCGATGGAAACCTAACAATTAAGAATCGAGGAGACGCATCAAATATGCTGCTAGTGCATTTCCCACTTTTCCTTGCTCGTCCACCTGTAGTGGAACGGGGGATAGGAAGTTTTTGTACCTATTCATTAATCAGTTATATGCATCAGCCGCAGCAGATTAAGATGGTGATTAAAGTTCATCTTACATGATTGCCATCAGTGATTTCTCTATCCGTGCATTTGTATTGAGATATTCTCCTTTCTTCCATATCGTATTTTACCTTAGCTTTTGATGTGTTAATGATAATATCTCAAAACACTTATGAGATGATTTCATTCCTAAAGAATTCTTCTCAAACTCGATGATGAGCTTTTGTTTTTATCTACCACCTTTGTGTTCTGACTTCTGAGATGGGATTGCCTCCTGGCGGAGTCTTAAAGCTAAATTCATTTTAAGGAGTGAATTGCAAATCTGAATCTTACAAATAAATAAATAAATAATGAACGAAAATATGGCTCCCAGAAAAAAATGGTCACTGTTGCCACGTTGGGGAGGCCTGTGGTCGATCTGGGCCGCATAGCTGGCGAGAAGGCCACGAGCCACTAGATCTAAAATTCAAACACGGCCACAAATCTCACATGGAACAGGCTTCACTTGCTTAAAAAACCAAACAACAAAAATGGCAGTTATCAGAACCTCAACCAACATGATCCTCAAACAAGTTTTCCTAGTTCATCCGCTAATACCGCTAGTGCCTTCCTCTTCTGTTAGTAGAACACTAGGCAACTTGCGCTGGGCTAACCTTATAGTACCAAATCGGAAAATCAGCTTCAGCCGGATTAAATGTGCGGGTTCCGATGACAAGAAGGTATCCTCTCGGCTGTCTCAAGTTCAACAGTTACTGCAAGAAGCTGAGGAGCGTGCCAGCGCCGCTGGAAACGAGCCTCCTCCAAAAATTACAATTGGTATTTTCAATCATTTGCTTTGTTTAGAAATCACACAAAGGATTAATCACTTTTTTTTAAAAAAATCTTTTTTAGTTTACGTTATTATTATTATTCTTTTTTCTAATCTGCAGTTTGCTTTTTAACTGTAATTGACGGAAATAATGAAGACATTGAAGAAATGAAAAGCAAATAGATGGTATCTTGCTCAATTTACTAGCTCTAATTCATCTATCTGGTTCAGGGTTTTTTTCCCGCTTCATTAGTCGTAATTAACCCAGTAGAGCTTGAGATGAGCTTAATTCAGCAATCTTAATCTTAATTATTGGTGAAAATAAGTGAATCAAAATCTATCATTTACAATGGCTAAATGATTATATAAGTTTAGTAGGGGGGTTTTCTTTTTGCTGTTTTGACTTTATGGGCTCTGTAAAACTCTGGTGAAGGCCAGTGCTTTCATTGAAACACTGTGATAACTGGTTATTGTGGCATACTAATCATTGATCCTACCTTTGGCCTTGCTGAATAAAAGCCATGCAGAAATGTCATTGGAGCTCGTTGTAGCAAGGTTTCATTGCCTGGCTAAAATTTTTGTTGGTGAAAAAAATGTATCTACAAGGAATTTGTTGCCTGGGTAGTACTAATTAGCTAGACTATTGATAATTCATTAAATCTTGGATGAGAATCTATAATGAGAATCTACCCTTCTTGGATTCAATATTAGCTTGATGCTGATTCTATTGCTTTTTGTAAGTGTATTAGAGCATGTTAAAGAATTATCTCAATTCAAAAAGTTAAGCTGTTAGGTAAAATCTCAAGATATAATTTATATTATTTTTTAACACATTACCTCAAATAAAAACCCCTTGGATTTAAAACTTGCATGAGCCAACCAATATCTTGTGTTTAATTTTATCAAATAAAATGAGAGTGTTGATATTTGAACTTAAATTGTTAGGTGATGCCTTAAGATATCGAAACTGGGGCGTGGTAATTGTTTACAACCTCTATCTCTTCCAACTCCAGCCCATTCTCATCATAATTTCCAACCCTTACAACTATGCCTCACATGGTCACAATCAAGCTCCATTGTGACAATTATCTCCTTTGAAAAGTCCATATGGTTCCATACTTAAAGGGTAAAAGTGTCTTCGACTGCATTGATGGTTCTCTTCCAAAACTGTCTTCAATCTTCAAAAGTTCAGCCTCCAACATAGATATCTCACCCTCACCAAATATTGCCTATCTTAATCTCATTCTGAATACTCTCATGGCCTATTACTGAAAGTGTTCTTACTCAAGTCATGTCTCGAGATGTGTGACTGTCCCTTGATCAAAGTTTCTCCTTCCAATCAAAGGCTCACATTGTTCATATTTGAACTTAACTAGCCACTACCACCAAAGATGCTTCTTCTACCATTGATTATTTTCTTCATATCAAGAAGCTTGTGGATGAACTTGCAATTGTTGGTCAACCCCTCTCCAAGGATGTCATAATATCATACATCCTTGTTGGTTTAGAAACTGATTACGAGTCCCTAATTTACACTCTTATTGCACAGTCAAATACTCTTAAACTTGAAGATGTTTATTCTTTTTCATTGACAAGTGAGTCTCAACTTAACTATCACAAACAAGCCACACCAATTATAAATGCTAATGCCAATATTGCAACCAAACAATCTTCACAAACTTATGGACAAGGCTATAATGGAGGATATCCAGGTCGGGGGCAGGGGCGTGATAACTATGGTGGTAATAATACCTACACTAGCCTTGGATAGTTTAACCGCCCCTCCCTTGTCTATCAAGTATGTGAAAAACCTGGACATTCTGCCAGGATAATTCCAATCAAACTGAAACCCTCAAGTCATGCTCGCTTCAAATCAGAACCAATTGGAGACGACATGAGCCACACATCATTTAATGAATGATGTCAACAATTTCAGTCTTTATAATGAAGACAATGATGGATCTGACCAAATTCAAGTGGAAAATGAAGCAGGTTTGTCTATCATAAAAACTGAATCTACTATATTATCTTCTCCTTCCATACCATTTGTCCTAAATAATGTTTTACTTGTTCTTGAAATTAAAAAAAAAATATAATTTCTGTACAACAATTTTGTCACGATAATCATATTTATTTTGAATTTCACGATCTTTGTTTTGTTATCAAAGACTACTCAGGGAACATTCCACATCAAGGCAATCTTAAAGATGGTCTTTATTCCTTCACAACAACTCCAAGTCAAAGTAGCCCTTAGGCACTCTCCAGTATTCGTCTATCTATTTCTTGTTGGCATCATAGATTAGGCCATGTGTCCTTGTTTGTATTAAACAAAGTCCCATCTAGTTCTTTAATTCTAGTTGATAAAAATAAGATTCAATATGTGTGTCTAGATTATCAAATGGCAAAAAGTCATGCCTTGTTGTTTAAGATTTCTTTGCATGTGTCCGATAAACCTCTTGTTTTAATTTTTACAGATGTACGAGGACTAGCTTTGATTATTTCTAATTCTGGTGCAAGATAGTATTTTAGTTTTCTTGATGATTGCACAAAGTTTTTATGGCTTTTCCCTCTTAAACTAAAATCTAACGTTGAAAAAGTAGTTCTCCAATTTTAAGTTTATATTTAACGCTTTTTGAAAAAAAAATAAAATTAAAGCCATTCAATTTGATTGAGATGGTGAATATTGGAGCCAACAAATATTTCAAAAATCATGGAACTCAACATCGTCTTGCCTATCCATATACTCATCAACAAATGGGTTCTATTGAACACCAACATAGACATATAATTGGAATTAGTCTTACTAGTCTTACTCTTTTATCACATTCCAATTTGCCTAAGTATTTTTGGGAAGTTGTTTTTCAAATGGCTACTTATATTATTCTCTAACATAGCAGGTTTTGTTTTTTACCAGCTACTGAAAAATGAAAACATAGAGTCTGAGGGTCTGATACTTTCTCCTTTGTGGGTTGTTAAATATTGTTGTTTTCTTACTTTGTTTTATGGTTGTCAGCTGTTTTTTGGCAATTTATGCTGAAAAGTGAAAATCATTACCTTGTCTGTTCTATGATTAAGATACTGCTTGCCCCAATCTTTATGATAAATTCCTGTTCATTGTGTTATGAGTAAATTTTTAGCTCAACTTATATGTACATGCAGACCATGTTACTGTGAGTTTTGCAAGAAGTGGTGGGCCTGGCGGTCAGAATGTAAACAAAGGTCTGTTCTCCTCCCCTCTGATGTCTTATGATCCCTAATCCTGGGTGTCCTGTGATTCCTAATCCTGGGTTTCATAACTGTATTTACAGTTAACACCAAGGTGGACATGCGCTTCAATGTTAAAAATGCATATTGGATAAGTGAAAGGATCAGAGAGAGGATCATGCAAATGGTAATGTCATCAACGTGTCTAGTTTCACTTTTGTGGTCAGGCAGGAGCAAGATAGTCAGCTAGATATAAGGATCGGTAGGCGACATGAAACCATTAGCATACCCCCCTCTCCTGTTGGAGAACTTGAAATTAAATAAATTAGATAAATCCATTCTTTTGGAAACTCAGCTGTGCCTTCTATTAATTCATCTAAATCATCAATGCTTTGTGGTTTTGGTCATGCAGTCTTTCTTCAATATTTGTTCTGTTTATGAACAGGAAAAGAATCGCATTAACAAGGATGGCGAGATTGTGATTTCTTCAACAAAGACTAGAACACAGAAGTTAGTTTCTGCTTCTTGTTTTTTCCTGTTATCCCTTTTTCCTATTTGCCGCTATACAATTGGTTTGATTCTGCTACTTTTCCTCAGGGGCAACATTGATGATGCTTTGGCAAAGCTACAGGTATCAAAGATTCTGTGATAGTTTGCTGCTTTTAAATGCAAAACAATCATGCATTGCTTTCTATTATAAACACTATTCATGAGATAACAGACCTATTAGTGTCTGACACAAATGAAACGAGCTTGCCCTATGTTTCCACAATTCTGAACTCGTGCAGTTGATCCAAGCTGTATCACCATGTAACATGCTGTTGAATATTTCCTTTCTTGATATTTCCATCACATTTTCTACCACTGTATTTATTAGTTGTTCCTGGTTTGATGAGCTAACAGGCAATCATTGATGCGGCTTCTTATGTTCCACCACCTCCTTCTGAAGAGCAAAAGAAGAAAATTGCCAAGTTGTAAGTGCTCTGACCATCTGTATCTTCCAATTGCATCTACTCTTTTGCTCTGCTACCTTCGTACCTTATTTGTTTTAAAACCCTTGGTAGTTTCTGAGAAACATCTGGATTTCTCTATGCAACATTCCTTGTTGTCTAATTTGAGTCAGCGTGATTAGATTGTGAAAGCATCAGGATTGACTTTTATTAAAATCTCCATGTTTTAATAGGGCTGCTATTGGAGAACAGAAGCGACTGAAAAGTAAGAAAGCCCTTTCAGACAAGAAGGCTTTTAGAAGAAGTCGGGACAGTTGGGACTAATTTGTTTATTTGTAATCTATCAATCTTTGGAGCAATTTTAAGTCGACCCCCGGTCACTTGCTGGTGTTTAGAGTTTAGCATTGTCAATGCGGTTACATGTTTATTTTGCTCCTTGTACATGTTCCATGAAGGATTATAGGTGAAGCATCGATAAATCTGTGTCGTGATGAAAATAACCATGCCAGAAGGCATCATTTGCTTTGATGACTGACCATTCTAGGCTATTGAATAGATACAGTATACACACTAAAACTTTTTACAGCTTTAGATTTGGACACTTGTGGATTGGTTTCACTGGTATGTCTTCCTGTTCACTTTGCATTAGCTATTCGATATTTCACAACCTGCGAAGTCATTAGCACGCTTACTTCCTGTGAAGAGAAAAGCTAAGCAAATTTATTCCCCACCCATTGTAGTTCATTCTCTCAGCTAGCCGGTGCGCTCGTGTCTGTTTGACATCAAAATTCTCGCGATTCAAAACGACAGTTAATAGAATGATCGGGTAACAGTATGGAAGTTCCTGGGTAATTTCATCAGAAAATCCCTGCACTATTTAGCGTTGGGGTTACAAAGGAATGAAGAAGGTGAAAAGAAACAACGAGGCAATATTAAAAAAGAATCAAGAGTAATTAATGTCTCTGTGCTTTTTTTTTTCTTTGAAGTTTTATCTGTACAAGTAATTGTTTGCTAAAGAAATGGAAAAGAGGCAAGAAAAAGGGAAATTTCTATGCACAAAACTGAAGAACATCAAGATCATATCCATGGGCGATCGATCACTTTCGGATAACGTGCTCCTCTCCTGATTGTCTATCAACATGCTTGATCCATCGGCTTTCATCCTTGCCTGAATTACTGGAACTGCCCCCGCTGGTTGCAACGTGTGCAATATCCAATCCCTTCCCTACTGGAAGAAATACAGAACGCACAAGTCGTCGCGATCCATCATCAACGACATTTCTCCATTTAAAACTCGATCCGTTCCTTGAACTAGCATTCTTGCACACCAAAACTGCTCCCCTCCTGCTCAGCTTTGTCAGCCTCAATACTCTTGCATAATCCCTTAGCCGTGAATCCACCACCAAGAAGTCGATGCCCGACAGCCCCTCTACCACTTCTTCTGCTTCCCCGACAATAATTTCTGATGACATCCCAGCCTCTGCCATGGCTTCCTCATATTCTGATCTTGATAGCTCATCAGGCACAACACAAACGTGTCTTCCATCTGTGTGGCGGCTGGCTATGGCTAGACCAATACTTGTGGCAAGAATTCCACCCTGTGACCATGTTTCAACTATAAGTTTGGCGTTCCATCCTGCAGCCATGGCTGAAATAAGCTCAGCCACACTGGATTCTTGGAAAACCTCACACTGCAAACAGATTAAAACCCATGAATATGAATTGCAATTAATTGTGTAAAACAATCAAGAGAGTTTCTTTTCTTACAGATTTGACTGTATCGATGTAGGCCTTTAATGCTGTTTCAGGGGACCAGACTAGCTTCATTTCGTATTCTCCGTTCAAGTTGTGTTTCTCTTTGTAGTTGACCTTGTAGCAGAATTTGATGTATGGTTTGGCCTTTCATGCCTTTTTATTCGAGAGAGAACGTGTCCTCAGAAGTAGTTTTCATGGGACCCTTGACATTAAACCGCGCAAATCCAACGTGTGGTGGATGAGGATTAGCATCGGCATCAGCATTAGAATATTACTAATGTAAATTAACCTTGGTATTGGGATCTTTCGAAAGGTCAGTTGCTCGGAGGACCATCTTTTTATTCAGAAATTACTACTTATTAACAGATGACATTATTAACATTAACAAAACAACGCGTAATGTTAATTTATGAGAGGTTGTGGGCTCTAAACGTGGGCCCCAGCACGCGAGATTGTCTCATATCCAAGTGCCTAGCCGTCCATGCCTTTTTTATTAGCCATTTAGTGTTTTTATTAACTCATTTTTATTTTTTAATATTGTATTTTTTATGTTAAATTTTATCATTTAATATAGTTTTTTTTTATTTTTAAACTTTTATCATATAATTAAATTTAAAAAATTAATTCTAACTAGTTTATTTCTAGGATCATGAATTAATTATGTGGAAACTATTTTTTTTATTTGGATTTATCTAGTTGACATGTCACGTTAAAATAAACTTCAAATGATTTAATTTTAAATTTAAGTTAAATAAAAAATTAAAATTAAAATATTTAAGTATGAATTGTTATACTAAGTATTTAAATTAAATAAAAAATTAAAATTAAAATACTTATGTATGAATTGTTATACTAAATTTAATAATAATATTAATTTTTTTATAAGAATCTACATGTTATTTTTGTACATTTTAATTGTTTTTTATCCAAGCCGCAACAATACTACGTTCATTAACCTAGTTACTTCTATACTAAAAAATGTTGGAGATGTGACTCACCTCTAACTTTTTAATTTTTTTCTTCTCTTAAATTCATCACTTTTTTTATTTTATTTTTGTTATTTTTTATAATTTTATTTTTTTATTTTAAATTTATCTTTATAATTTATTTTTTACGAGATTATTATAATCTCAAATAAACACCATAATATTTTATTTGTAATCAATTTTATAAGTATTTATTTTTTTGTTATTATATAATTAAATAAAAAATAGTTTTAAAAACAAAGTTTTTAAATTTAGTAGAGTTTATTACCTGGATTATAAATTTAACAGATTAAGTCATGAAATTTGAGTTACTCTATTATATCACAATCTCAATATTAAAAAAAAAAACACTTTTTGTTTTTTAGATCAAATCTTTTATTTTTTACCCTTTATACAAATATTTTTGAACTAGTAAAGTTAGTTTAATGACATTAAAACAATCTTTGTACAATTTATTTTTAAAAATTAATTAAATAAAAATTTATATTATAAAATTTCAATTTCAAGATTAATTCATTATATTGAGTTTAATAATAATTAAAAATAATATAAAATAACTATGTGTAACTTGAATATTTTTCTTAAAAATAATATAAAATAACTATGTGTAATTTGAATATATTTTTTTTAAATTTAATTTTTTTTATCCGATCCCATGGCAGCTGGGCCGGAAAACTAGTACAATTACTTACTTAGATAAGGCCATCTCGTGCGCATCTACAAGATTACACGTGTAAGAGATTAATTCAAAAGGGCTTGAGTCCCCAGCTGGCAGCCATTGGATTAGCCATGTTGCTATTTTTTTAGTCTCTGATATTTGACAGAGGTTGGGGAAATTCAAGGGGTTGTAGTTTATTTGGAAGCATTTTATAAATTATATTTTAAAATATTTTTTATTTAAAAATATATTAAAATAATATTTTTTTGATTTTTAAAATTTATTTTTGATATAGCATATTAAAAAAATTAAAAATACTAAAAAATAATTTTAAATAAAAAATCTAAAATTTTAAATAGATGGTATTGTGGCCGTACTGCCACATACCTCCATGGTATGCCAAGAATTAATGTATTTCTCCAATTTAGTAATTCTTAAATAATCTGGTCATTCATACCCCAGCATTTCGTTTTGAACCATGGAGTTTCGCTGTCTCCATTTATCTTGTGAAGTCCTAGTTGTCTGCTTGTAATCATGTAAGATTTTTTTTTTTTTAAGTTATATTTGACCGTACAAACGAGGTAACTTAGCAAATGATTTGACTTTAAACCATGAAACTCATGGGCAAGCGAATCAAGCTTGAAAACATGTATTGCTTGAAACTGAACAGCATACGATTAGTTCACGGAACTCCTGTAAATCCTTATTGAACAACTAAATTGTATTTTTTTTAAATATTTTTTTATTTATTTTTTTAGATATATTTTATTTATTTTGATAGGTTGATGTTAAAATAAATTTTAAAAAATAAAAAATATATTACTTTGATAATTTTTAAATAAAAAATATTAAACAAAACTTGTAAATGAATCCAACTGATCCCTGCATATTATGGAATAATGGAGATGGATACATATTCCACTGTCAATTTGAGAAAAAAGAACAGGTGAAAACGAGAGTGTACGGTCTATTGTTTATTGAGAAAAACAGAAAAACGAGGCTTCCAGAAGATGAGGCCGAGGAGGGCAGGCAGTAACCGTGTCCGTATAACCCCGAAGACTATACGATTTCTTAAAGAAAGGCAGAACACGTTTCTTGAACGAGTACTGGTCGCCAATGATGTTGACCTCAGCATTTATCAAGTCATCATGATGATTTTCGGTTCGAATTCCACGTCATGTATGCACCCATTCTTGATGATCTGATCTGGACGTTGATAACTCAGAACGGTGAGTAATTTCTTCTTCACCCCGATTCGTTCAATTACTAGATCGCCTGTGACATAGTACGAAGTCTGATTAATTTTTTTAATATAAAAATATATTCCGGCCATGTTAACATGTTTTTCTCCCTTAAAGTTTGAAATTATTTAAGATTCATCCTCGCTCGGTTCAATAAGTCCATTAAAAATATAATATGATTTAAAAATTTTCATTATGATATTTATTTTAAAAATATTGAGGTGATGATAAATTAGTTTTGAATTGATTTATCAAAACCATGATTTGAATAACGAGATTATGATAACTTTATAAAAAAATTATAAAAAATTATAAAATTTAATTTTAAATTAATATAATATTAAAAGCTAAAATTAAAAAAAATCAATTTGATTGAACCCAAATTAACTTATTAAACCTGCAAAATAGGTTATGTAACTAGGATGACTTTATAAAAAAACAAATTTAATTCTTAATCAACTCGATGTTGAAAGATAAAATTAAAAATAAATCATTTAAAAAATACAAAAAAAATAACCTTAATTAATTCAGGTTAACTAGCGATCCAAGTCACTAGACAAGAATAACTTTATAAAAAAAAATTAAAAAAATTATAAATTTCAGTTCTCAATCATTCTATTGTTAAAGGATAAAATTAAAAAATAATAATTAAAAAAGTAAAAAAAAACCTAAGTTAACCTAGGTTATAAGATTATGATAGCTCCATATAAAGTAAATTATTAAGATCAATTCTTAATCAATCTAATTTTAAAAAATAAAATTAAAAAGAAAAAAAAGTTAACTTGTTAAATTTGTGACTCGATTCATGAGATTTAGATAATCTCATATAAATTAAATTAAAATAAATTATAAAACTCAATTCTTAACAAACCCAATATTAAAAACTTAAATTAAAAAATAAAAATAAAAAACAAAACAATTGTATAACCATTTGCTTTTTTCATTATCAAACTAATAATTTTTTTTTGTTCTTAAAGTGTAAATTTAACAAAATCTATATATAAGAACTCACTGTTATATTTTTATAATTTAAAGACTCAGGCTCCATAAATGATATACAAGAGCTTGATGGTTTGGACTTTTAGAGCTTTTGGAAATGCAGTTGTACCAATGTTTTTTAAAAAAATAATTTTATTTGCTAATTTTTTTTGTATGTTTTGTATTGTTTTAATATGTTAATTTTAAAAATAATTTTTAAAAAATAAAAAAAAATTATTTTAATATATTTCAATATAAAAAATACTTTAAAAAATAACCGGAGGGAATTTTAGTTATGTCTTGGAAGCTCTAAAGCCTCCTATAAAGATTCTGTTTTAGGAAGAAGAAGGGTTGTGAACCTTTTATTAGTGACTTAACTAAGAATGAAAAGAATGATACTCTCTCTATGGATGAAAAGAACGATATAAAATATAAAATACATTAGAGATTGAGTTTTTGAGAAGTGACACGGGGTAAATCTATTAATCACTATGAACACGTCTGTCCAATTAGATCTTTAACCACTCAGCAATTAAGTATAACTCTTTAAGTTGTGTTGATAATCCAAGGATAAAATTACACTTTACTACCCTAACAAATCTTGACACCTCCGATGATAGATAACGCTTTAGTGCCACAACCACTGAATGCACTAGGCACCCACCCGTGGACTGTTACAATATATACCAGTTTGATAATGTCATGGTTTTACCCTCAACAGCAAGAATTGCTAGTTTTTGTAAGAATGATAGAATCATAAAAAACACTATTTCAATCTGTAATATTTTATGTCTTGGGCTATAGTGTTTGAGTGATGAATCTTAGATTTTTTTTAATTAATGTTTGCTTCTCTTCCCGTTTGTCCTGATAACCTGAATGCTTGCACTAGACATGATGTAAATTACCAGAAAGCTATGACGAGCTGCCGAATGAAAGAACTGCTTCAGACCAAGGATGCTTGCCTGTAGATACATGTCTGTCTGAGCCTCTTACTTTCAAAATCACAAGAACACAAAAGTATTTGTTTATTTACACTCGATAAATAATTCTCCATTTCCGAGTAGGCATAGAAGTTGAATGCTTCCTTGTTTTATAGAATCATATGATCTCATGGTTAATGATTTTATCCAGGAGGTCTTTGTTCCACAGTCTTTCTTCAGCCATAAATCAATTTGATTTGCCCGTCGCCAAAAACCACACATAAAAACCCTCTAAAAACAGCCAGGTAACAGCTACAAAGGATCGTAAATTAATGCAGATTTGCAAACCAATGCAAGGGTGGACCGAACGAAACCTAAGCATATTGTTCTTGAAGGGTGGATCGAGTTTCTTAATTATTTCTCTGCAGTTGTCAGTATTGTTTTGAAAAACGCAGTCCTCAAGGACATAGAGCGACTCGCGAAGGCCAGTAAGGTAGGAATATTGGATGGGTACAAGGAAGTGGTTGCTGATAACGGAGGTGTCGTTTCTTGAGCTGGGGATGTTGTGCTAATTGAGGCCAAGCTCGACATTCTTTTCGCATTGGACCAGAGAAGAAGCTGGTTGTTTTAGGTGATGGGTTTTTAAAACAGATATATACAGTAAAAACAGTAAATTTAATTTTTTAAAAAGAGTTTTAATGATCTTATTTGACAGATTTGAAATTATTAATAATAAATATATTTTACATGAAAAAAAATTAATGCTATATATAATCAATCAATTAACTACATAGCATATTCACTTACAATAGAAAAAAGCTGGGAGATATACTCAAACAAAATACTCTTTTCCAAAGATGTAGTTTACAAGGCGCTATAACAGCTTCTTAGAGAGGTAAATTAAAAAAAAGAAGAAATTATCAGGTTTAAAATTACAGGAATTTTTGGAGAGACTCTCATCAACCACCTCCATCTTTACAGGGAACCATCTTTTCTGATTTCCGGTACGCATTCGTATCCAATCAAAGGACAAAGTGCAATATCGGCAGTATTCACAGGAGCTGCGCTGTTAAGGTCTCCTTGGTCACATGATAGAGCAATTTCTGTGTTATACAGAAACATGGCCGTTAAGAACCAGCATTGCTTAGGTTCAGCTCTTGAATCACTTCCTTCATGGTCGGCCTATGGTCAGGGAGCTCGTCAGTGCAAGCCAGTGCAATTTTTGCCAGCTTAGCTGCCTCAGATTCAGAGAAGTTTCCTTGGAGACTCGTGTCAACGAAGTCATCGTACATGCAACATGCAGCTGCCAATCGCATTGATTTGGAGTACAGCATCTGTTTACCGGATAGGATTTGGAGGATGATCACTCCAAATGCATATATATCACTCTTTTCCGTAAAAAGCCCTGTAGTTACATATTCTGGAGCTAGGTATCCCATGGCAGCACTGATTTTGATAGTTGAGAAGACAATGTCATCTGCCAGAAGCTTGGCGAGGCCAGAGTCTGCGATTAATGGGTTGAACTGCTGGTCAAGGAGGACTTTCTCAACAGATATTCTTCGATGAATCGTGATAGGTTTGTTCTCTTCACTGCTGTGCAAATATCTAATACCTGAACGAAAATAAAGGACAGAATAAGTGTCTAGAAACTCAAAGTTGGAAGGAATTTTAATCTTATATCCCATGTGGCATTTCATTTGAATCTGCAGAACAAAATTCAAGCTTTGGTTTAATATTTTAAGGCCAACCTTTAATGGGAAGATGCAGAAACCTAAGTTTTCACAATTGAACAAGGCAACATAAATTAGAAATGGAAACATGAATGTCAATATTTTCCATTGCACCTTTTCATCTACTAAGCATTTCTTCTATCCACCTAAATTTCTGACTCACTGCAGCTTTTGAGGCAGAATACTGTAGAAATCAAATTGAATAACGAGTAGCAGCAGAAAATGAAAATAAAACTGACCTTTCGCTATGCCATTGATAATATAAACTCTTGTAGGCCAGTCAAGAACTTGATTACTTCCATCTTCTAAATCAAGATATCTTGACAGATCTCCCCTGGAAGCAAAATCATAGATAAGAAAACATTCACCCCTGCCCCTGGAGCAGCAAAAACCTCGCAGCCGAGTAAGGTTATTATGTCTCAAGGATGTTAGCATGTCTAAACCTTTCACAAACTCAGCTTCTTCAGGTTTACAGCTGGTTAAATTGATGCTTCTAATAGCTACAAGAGAACCATCACTGAGAATTCCTTTGTAGACAGTCGAGAAGCTGCTCTTTCCCAGTACTTTCACCTCAGAAAAGCACTGGGTAGCATACTCGATCTCCTCCAGGTTGAATCTAAAGTTATTGAGATTCTCTCCAGAGATTTCAATGCCATTTCGACTGTCACCTAATGGGTCCCACGCATTAGAATACTCAAGACTTACAAGTGGAGAGGCACCAGCCCTGTGGAACTCCTTAGCCCTGTGAGTGCTTAGCCGCCCTTCAGAAAAATCAGATGTATTCCCAATCTTTTGTTTCTTCCGGCGATAGAGGAAAATGATCAGAAATCCAGCACCCATCAACGTGACAGTGACTGTAATAACCCCAGCAACAATGGCAGCCAGTGGAACTTTTGATGAATTTGAACAATGGGTTTGGTTGCAATGTGCCTGAAGAATTTCTGACTGGGGGATCACTTTTTGAGTAGTATTATTTGCAATAGGTCCCAAGGGGCCAACTTGGTTGATATCAAAAACAGCATTGCAAGCTCTCAATAGAGGAAATCCAGTTCCACATAAACCTGGGTTGTTCTCGAACTGAAATCCTCCATTTAATCTCTTCAAAGCTTCATTTTCAATTATCGTTAAAAACAAAATCAGTCTAGCTCAATATGCATAACAAAAGAAGACGAGGAACGAAAATGCATACAGAATGCCATTGGTTATTACTTGGAAGATGAGACACATGAGAAATAAAAAAAAATTCCAGAAGTAAAGTTCTGAAAGCATAACTACTCAAAGGTTAGACAAATATGCTTACCAGAAGGGACAATTCCAGAAAGAGAGTTGTTTCGGACATCCAGCACTTCCATCTGTGGAATGTTAGCTATTCCTTGAGGAATTGACCCTGACAAGTGATTAGAACTCATATAAAGCATTTTCAACATTCCCAAGGTCCCTAAGCTGGCAGGAATTTGATCAGTTAGTCTATTATACTGCAATGCCAGGACGCTTAGCCTCTTCAAGGACCCCATCTCTGGTGGTATGTTCCCTGCAAGCTGGTTACAGCATAGCTCTAAAACTACAAAATAAAGAAATATCCAATTAATCAAAACTGAAACAAATGAGATGAGCACGGCCATCTTAAAACATGAGCAGCAATTAAGATTGTTCTACGCCATTGATTTTGACTACTAGGTACACAATATTGACAGCCAAATCTAGTGGTATGGTTGTTTTTTGATAAAATGTGAGAAAACGAAAGTTAGAGTATGGCTTATCGATTGATCACTTTGGTGAACTGGAAGACGATCATCTAAGAAATCCCACTCAGTTGTGTCAAATGCAATATCTTAATAATTTCTATTAGCAAGCTTTCAAATTATCTATTCTTAGAACAGTTCTTTTTCCATAAATGTCTAATTCCCAAAGGAGTACAAACAGGGTGCGTGTTTAATAAAAGATGAGCCAGGTGAGCTAACTTTTAATCTTCTCCATAAAACTACTCTGCCAAAACACAATAATTTCTGCTTAATTGTAGCATTGCTTCTTTCAATTTCTTCTTTTTGACATACCAATCAACCGAAGAAATGAGTGCTTACTTTCTTTCATGATCAAAGACATGGAGTCACACTAATTCAGATTATAGAGCCCAGAAATTTGCAAGCTAAATTAAATTTTCTCTCTTCTGCATCTCACGTATGAGATACCATTTACTCGATTTTTACAAGGTAACGAGTTTGTGTGTAAAAAGCACAAAAAAGAAGAAGAAAAGAAACAGGACAGAAATATAGAGACCTACTAATTCTTCGACTAATCAAGCTGAAATTCTTTCAACAAATTAAATATTATTCACATTGAAACCAACCTTGTAGAGAAGCCATGTTACCAATCTCAGGAGGAATACTCCCAGAAATATTATTCACATCGAGATAAAGATCTGATAGCTCAGTCAAATCAGCAATCTCCTTTGGTATCTCTCCAGACAATGAATTATAATGCAAGTACAGACCAGACAAGCTTTTCAGTTCTGCCACTGCAGGAGATAATGTACCGGACAGTCCCTTTCCCTGCAATGAAATGTTAGCCACATTACCATGCTCATTGCACGCCACACCCTCAAATAAGCCACTGCATGGATCCCCATCACTAGTCCATGACTTCAAATACTTATTTGTTGGGTCTAAAGCAGACTTTAGCTCCATTAAAGCTTGAAGCTCTGTATAGTTTCCAGAAACTTGTTGTAGAGTTAACAGTGCAAGAGATAGAATAAAAGAAGAGAGAGAACAAAAAGAACCCATCTTTGTTTCTGTCTCAAATCGCTTCATGGCTCTTGTTCTCTCCCTGGGAAATTGTAAATAACGGTAAAAAATCCCATTTGTACGTATAGACTAGATTCTCTCTAGCTCCTTGGAGGTTTTGCAAAAGACTGTATATTCTCTTTTCTGTTATGCTCTCAAATGACAAATCCCCCCTCTCAAATTTGACATTGCAAGCTAAAAGGTGAGAGAACCTCGAAGTAGTCAGTCACTCTCTCTCTCTCTTGGATTCTTGGTGATTTCTTGACTTCTTGATCTCTTTCCTGGTATCTCTAGAATTCTTCTATACTTGTTTCGGAACTCCAAGAGAAATAGAGATGGCAGATAGCAGACACACAA
Organism: Populus euphratica; assembly: GCF_000495115.2. Taxonomy (NCBI): domain Eukaryota; kingdom Viridiplantae; phylum Streptophyta; class Magnoliopsida; order Malpighiales; family Salicaceae; genus Populus; species Populus euphratica. Next base: position 787,979 of record NW_011499897.1, read on the forward strand.
TTCTCTTTCTTTCCCAAAATTCAAGCCTGTGCAGAATTTTTGCTGGGGGCTAGTTAAATGAACAGCAGTGAGTGAGTCAGAAACTGCCCCGGGGGTGGGGGGTGTTGTGGGGGGTGGGGGAACTGTTTGAAATGAAACAAGGAGCGCAATTAGTAACGACTTTTCTGAAAGACTTTCACATTCGGAATTTAATGTCTGTCAGCTGGCTAAAGAGGGTGAAGATAGGGTGACAATGGACTCTGATAGCTCCGACCAATTGAATATTTTTCTACATTGGATTTTAAAGGAACAGTACACTGTGATCCATCATGGTCAGTTCATACTCATGCACGAAAATTCCATGAGACAAAGATGAGCAAAAGAAATATGCTGATGACGTACAATAAATGATACATCTGGTACACATTAAAATTTCAAGATTCATCCCTAGGGTTTCCCTCTTCTTCTTCTTCTTCTTTTTTTTATGAACTAGAGGTTTCCTTAGGGACAATTTTTGGGTATTTTCAATTGGATAGCTATATAGAAAACCAAAAAATAATAATAACTACTAAAATAGTTTAGCTATATAGAAAACCAAAAAATAATAACTACTAAAATAGGTTTTTTTTCTATTGATTTTGGGTCTCCAAGAACATAGCTACATGGGATGCTAAAGCCCTTTTTGTCAAAATTAAAAAGGCATCACTATATGTTTTTTTTAAAGAAAACCGTAAAATAAAGAGAAGATTTTAACCACCTTTTTTCTCTCTAAACTTTCCCTCTCTCTTCACACATTCTATAAAAAAATACAAAATAATTTATAAATTTATGTATTTGATACGATTGTGTAAAATATTTATTTTTGTTTAAAAATATATTCAAATAATTTTTTAATTTTTATATCAGTACATCAAATTTATCAAAAAATATTAAAAAATTAATTTAATATCTTTTTAAGTGAAAGGCATCCAAAATAAAAAATTAATGTACTTTCAAACACTTACAAAATACCTTTTTAAATTGGAGAACCAATTGAAGAAAAAAGCTGACAACATTATGCAAAATAATAAATTGATAATCCGACTCTTTCAAATGGCTTTTGCCATTGAAAATGCTCTTATTAAAAAGAAACCCATGGTTGTTAATATATATATATATATATATATATATAGAGAGAGAGAGAGAGAGAGAGAGAGAGAGAGAGAGAGAGAGAGAGAGAGAGAGAGAGAGAGAGAGAGAGAGAACAAGGGGAAACATTTAAATGAATTATGAAGTTTACCGCTGAAGATAAGTTGCTGAAAATGTAATGGACAAAATCCAATCTGAATGATATATGGATTTGCCATTCAAATACCCTATGGAAAAAATATGATTAGAGGCATTGAGGCTAATGTTGGACTCCTAATATTATAAAATTACAAAAAAAAAAAGGCATGAGGTTTTCACTCGAGCTTTACGCTGTTATTTTGCCTTTATTGTGCCAAATTGATGGTCATGAATTTGTTAAGAAAAGGCAAGATTCAATGCCAAAGACCAAAGTGGAAAAAAGAGAAGAGGGGAAATGGATGGCAGTTTCTAAAGCGGTGCAAGAGGTTCACTCTGGATTTCCCTACTTTTTAATTGATAAAATTTTGGTACCTTCAATCTTTGAAAAAAATAATTTAGATATAAAATTTTATTTTTTTTAATTTTTGAGTTTTAAATGAGAAAAAAAAAGAGAAGAAAAGTCTCTATTAACATCAATTTCAACCACAAAATATATTAATTTTTATATCAATAATTTTTTTTAATTTTTGAGTTTTAAATGAGAAAAAAAAAGAGAAGAAAAGTCTCTATTAACATCAATTTCAACCACGAAATATATTAATTTTATTCGACAAGATAAGTTCTATTTATTTTTTAGCCTTTCCATCACTTGAGATAACATATTTAAGCTTAACAAGTTTGTTTTTTTAATTTAAGTTAATTTTAGACTAATTTAAAAATTATTTGTGACTATAAATAAGTTTATCAAGATTTTAAAAATATTTTAGGTTAAAATATTAATTAAAAAATGAATTTTTATACATAAAATATTCATATCTCAATTTTTTAATGATTTTTTGGTGGTAAATAAAAACCAACATGTCATCTATTTAAAAAAACAAAAAACATAACACGTTGCCAACACCCTTTGGTGCAAAAAAAGAAATCAAGATATTTGGCGCTTCGACCAGGCCTCTTTTGAATGTTCCAGGCACCCAGGCCTCTTGAAAACTGCCCTCCTAAACTAGAAAGAAAACAAAAATGGCAATCGAAACATCCACAAATCCTTGAACATAGTAAGGATACTGTTTAGTAGGACAGTCTTAAACTTTCTGATCATGAGGTTCCCGTCCACATATGCTCTAGCAAGAAGCCAGGAATTTTGCTGTATCCTCAGCACGTCCGAGTACTGTGTTTTTCATGGTTTAGTTTAATGCATTAGGAGAAGATACCACTTTGGATTCCATTGCAGAGTTAAACTTCTATACAAGATAGAAAAAGAAGTTATTGTTTGACTGGTTTAATACTAATTAAGCTTTTGCTTTGCTGAAGAATCTCTTTAGGACAAATTCTAATTAATAAAACAAAAACCCATAATAGAGACCATTACACTTTGAAACAGTATTGGTTAGATTTGATAACTAGGTGGGGCAAAGCTATTGAACAACATAAAGAAGATCTGCATTAAAGAGAAAGTTCTCGGATTAGATCCTTAATTGCAGTAAAAACAACTTGGTTGTCAACTTTATAATTTGATTTTTTTTAAAAAATTTATTTTTTTATATTAGATTTATTAAAAATTAAATTTTATAATTTATTTTTATAAAGTTATTATTGTTTTATAATCCAACATACAAATTAAAAGCTTAATTTAAATTAATATGATCTACTTTTTTTATAAAATTATTATTGTTTTATAATCCAACATACAGATTAAAAGTTTAATTTAAATTAATATGATCTAATATATTGTCGTTTTAATATTTATAAAAGATATATCATTTAAAATATTTATTTTAAGTAAAACTATATTTTTATATGTTGTTTAAATATTTATTTTAAGTAAAACTATATTTTCACATGTTCTTCTTCAAATTATCTTTTGATATGTTAAATCAATCATGTTGGATTAAATCAATCCCTCAAATAATTTAATTTTTTATAATAAAATAATATTAGCAGATATTTATTTTTATTTATTTATTTGTATATTACATGCAATACAACTCAGACTACACGGACTATCAATCTAGTGATTGTCTATGGTGATAAAGAAAAGGATGCCACTGAAATGATAGATGATGCTTTTTCAAAAAATATCTCGACCATTCTCCACTAGAGTATGTTGGCATGAAAAGGGTTATATGTGAAGAAAATCAGCTCAAATTTTCAAATGTGGTGAAGCAATATATATTTATTAATGACTAATGGGACAATATGTACACGTACGTGAAAAGATTGCTGGTCGTTCCTGGTTGAATTAATTTATGAGGAAATCACTTGAATTTGGTTCTCTGGATTTCAATTTCTTTCTGCGAATATTGATTTGTTATTCAACTTTACATCTATCTCTCACTATTGTTTTGAAATTGATCGTTTTGTTTGACCTATTGAACTATACATTGCATGCACATTCATTGGTTTTGATCTCTTGTTTTTCCTCTATTTTGCCCTAGATTTTTACCTTTATCTCTCACATTTTTAGATATGAGTGAAAGGTCTCATCCAAGGAAGCAACTTTTCAAGTTGAGATCTCCTCCTAGTAAGACCAAGGTATATGATGATGAAAAGTGATGCATGACCTTCAAATTTGGCTTTTGCTAAGCCGAATAGGAAGTGGAAGTTTTAGTTTGCTTTTACTAAAGGGTAGTAAAAGCCGTCTTGCAAGTTAATACTTGAGAATTTTCAAGGTATTACATGATGTTATTGTTGACAGTAAGGGGTTAGAATCTTCAAAGAAAAATCCTCAAGAAAGCATCACAAGGAGAGTGCTATCATGGAAAGTGCAAGAATCCACTAGCAAGGTCTCTGCCATGGGCTCTCGCACGGAAGCTAATCACTTAGCATTTCAGGCTGCTTAGCACATGCAAGCAAGCTGAGCCCAAGACAGATCCAGGTTGGTTTTTGTTTATCTACTATTTCTTTCTTACCAGGACTCTTGCGTCGTGGGCTCATTCTGAACCATCCTGCACGCACTCTTTGATCATTTGCTTGAAAATAAATTTGCCTAACCACAACATAACAAGCTGCGGTGTCCGTCCTTAGACACGTTTCTCGAAACGACATCGTCTAGCACTAAAAAAACGCATTCCCTCATTTTATTACAAGAAAATAAAAAAGAGCAACTCCCCCAGCAACGTTTGAGACTTTTAAGAGGCCGTGAGACGGCATCTCATCCAAAGAGAAAAACAAAACCACCCGACCTGAATCAGAAAAAAATGGGCAAGGATTTGAGCGACGATCAGGTGTCATCGATGAAAGAAGCGTTCACGCTTTTCGACACAGACGGTGACGGAAAGATAGCCCCATCGGAACTGGGGATCCTTATGAGATCTCTCGGTGGAAACCCGACCCAAGCTCAATTAAAATCCATAATCGCCGAGGAGAACTTGACGGCACCGTTTGATTTCCCTAGATTCCTTGATTTAATGGCAAAGCATATGAAAGCTGAGCCGTTTGATCGGCAGTTACGTGATGCATTCAAAGTGCTTGATAAGGATAACACAGGGTTTGTTTCTGTTGCGGATCTGCGTCATATTTTGACCAGTATTGGAGAGAAATTGGAGGTATCGGAGTTCGATGAGTGGATCCGAGAAGTTGATGTCGGGTCCGATGGTAGGATCCGTTACGATGATTTTATTGCTAGAATGGTTGCTAAGTGAAAGTGAATGGTTTGAATTTTAAAGATTTGTAAGTGTTTGTGCGTTTGTTTTGGAAGCAAATTGTGGCTAGTTTTTTTTTTTTTTTTTTTTGTTTTTGTGGGGGGGTGGGGGTGGGGGGTGGCAGTAGTGTTTGCTCTGGGTTTTGTTTGTAATGGATGGTGTTGGTGTTTTTATTTTAATAACTGAATTGTTGAATTAATTTTCATTTTCTTTTTGTAGTTAGCGTGTGGATGCTATTCTTGAATCTGTAATTTTTTACAGATATTTGGGTGAAATATATTGTAAGGAACTATTTTTTAGCTATTCTTCCGTCCGCATTTAAGGAACATTTTGTGAATCTGGGGTTCTGGAAGATTTTTGAAGAAGAAGAGCCTGTCAAGCATTTGAGAGGGATTTTACAGGTCCATGAATTTCCTGGTTTTGAGAGCTTTTTGGTACACGGTACCGGAAAATTGTAAAGAGCAAAAAAGAGATTGAAATCTACCATTATTTAGTTTGCCTGGTTTACAGCTCTGTGCTTAAAGATGGGCATGGTCATGGGATTGGGTATGTGGACCTGTTGAGGTTGAGAAAATAGGTTTGGATTAGTATAAATCATCGGTGTTTCTGCCAAAAACTTGTGATAAATAATGTCAGGTTGATGAAACCAGTTTTAATGCTATAGAATGAACAATTCTATTGCAAGCTCCTGCTTGTTGACAGTTGTTGTATGTGCTTGTTTTCCATGTTTTACACTTTGTGCGTAATTGATTTTGGCAAAGTCGAGTGTGTTCGCGAGTTACAGGTTTAATTTAGGTTATAAAGGTTTGAGTTTAGGAATTGTATCCTTGGTAACACAAGGTGGCAGTGGGAAGGGCGATGAATGCTTCCATTAGACTGTGCTGAGCTTTGGGATATGAATGGGCTTTGAACATAGCGTACTTATTTTGAGAATTGGGAAGAGTAAGTTATTGAGTCTTTTCTGGTAATTGATTTCAACTGGGACAACCTTTGTTCTTCCCTAGATCCAGCATGTTGGGGTTTTAGGTGGCCAGACTCCAAGTGGTTCGTTTTGTCATGATGTGGTGCTGTTTAGTGTCTTCTCCTTAAAAAGCCAGCTCGAATGGATGATCGTGTTTATTTCTTTCTATACCGGCCGGGCCTGGCAAAGAGGAGCTGGCCCGGGCCTTGGCAAAGTTTTCAATCGTGCTATGAAGTTACACACAACTTGAAGCTTAGGCACCGAAGGGAATCATGGTTTTGAAAGACCATCCGTTCCCTCGTAGGATGAGGTTTAGCTCGCCATCCCAGTTGAATGGATGACCGACTTGCAATATGAGATTTACAATAAACAAATAATTCACTCGATTAATTTGAAGCATCAAACAAAGGCTTCGCATTGACTTACAAAACATTTAGCAAGAAAATGTCCTCAGCCTGAACAAAGAACCTCAAGTAATGTTACAGTTTGCAGCAATTTCGTATTATTTTACACAACCATGTGCAAATGTCTATTTCACACCGTTCATCTGCGTTTTTGCCCAAAATATGAAGTGATGTACACCATCTTCCCTCGAGAGGGAAGCAAGTCGTAAAAAAATTTCCAGAGTATATTGCAAAAAGATTTCAATAGCTATGACGTGTTGTTTTCTAAAAAAACAGAGATGAATTGTGTCTCCCGGAGCAATGAGGCAAAGCTGTGCATTACTTAGAAGCTGGTCGTGTGAGGTATGTGATGCTGAGCTTTCTGGAGCTGGACACAACTGATTTTCCTTGGATTGTCCTTCAGAGCTTCCTTCATCATCTTTGGGCTCATCATCTGGACCTTCTTTACCATCTTTCTCTTCACCATGGCTCCCACCAGCGCCATCCTTTGGGATGCCCCTGACCATGTCTGGCTGGGCTTCTAACCCAACTCGTCGCAGGTGTAGCTGCATGATTGGAGATAGCCAATCAAAACATACTGTTTATGAGGCAATAATATTAAACAATGCATATCTATTGGCGAATATAGAAATCAGCTAACCTGAAGATGCAAGTTAACTTCATCTGGGCGTGAAAGAAATGGGAAGTCACCTCCACTCTTCAAGTGAGCACACCGTGCTTCAGGATATCTATCACTCAGCTGATCTTTGAGTTGTTGAGGAATTGCACAGTAATCATTAGTCTTCGAGAAATGTGGCAACCGTGTCAAAAGAACATATTGAGTAGTTAGCAATTTTTTCTTAATTTCCTTCTTTCAGTTACAAGTTACAATTAAATCTGTAGGCTATCTATCCAAGATCAGTGACAACTTATGACAGAGATCATAAAAGTAAATTAAAAAAGATAACAAATCATCAAAGATTCAAGTATTCAAAGAGTCAAAAGTAAGTGAAGTAAAAAAACTTGAAGAGACATTAAAGGTATGATACTGGCATGCAACATGGTTTCTAAATGTCTGAACGTCAGATCATAAAATATGCAACTAAGTTGAAGAAGGCATAGCCAAGGGACTATTATTTGTCTCAGAATCATATCTCGAATATGAGCATTGATATCCATCCGTCTTAAATGGAAGAGCATATTGTTTGCTTGGTAAAAACATTACAAAAGATATAGGCTGCGATTGATTATTTTTTTTCCATGACATTATTTCCCAGACAATTAAATCTCCATATTGTCAATATATCACACTTATTTTTACAAAATATTTTTTCAATCCACACATACAGAGACAAGTTTGAAATAACTTACATCCATTATAGTGATACATGAATCTGAAAGTAGAAGAGATCCAACTGAAGCAGCATCAACATTCAGAGTCAACCTGGAGGCCAAGTCATCTCTTGAAAGCGTTTCAACCTGCATTACAAATGAATGAGTCAACCAGAAACCTGCATTACAAATGAATGAGTCAACCAGAAACCTGCATTACAAATGAATGAGTCAACCAGGTTCTCTAATGCAGCAAACAGTTTGCCCAAAAAACAGATATGCAGAATAAATTGCTCTATGGAAGATAAATGATCACATCGTTCTTAATGGACTATAAATGATGAGACTGCATGGTAGATTTATTATTTGTTCTTTCTTTAAATTATCTCATTCTTGTTGATGGTCTTTAAGAAACAATGAGACTGTACAGTAAATTTATTTGTTTATTTATTTTTATTATTATTTGAAAAAGAAAGGTAGAACAGTGATTACCACCAACTCAGCCTTTCAAAAGGAGAAAACAAGGGGTAGAAAGCCCATTCAACCAGAAACAGGATGCACTACACAATAGTAGGGTTACAAAATAAGATAAAAGTAGAAGCTGCTAAGATAAATGGAACACAATTGAATGCACAAATCAAGTTAACTACAAACTATTTATCCACGTTATGGACAAGAAACCTTGGTCTTGAAAAAACTTAAGTCAACCCTACAGCAACTGCCAGCTAAAAAGGTACAAGCAGATTGGTTGAGAGATTATAATCAAAGCTGTGAGACAAATTATAATCAAAGTTTCCACCCCTCCTCCTGCACGCACATGCAAAAGAAAGTGGTTGTTGAGGCTACTCAACATAGGAACCATCTTATCAGATGAAATTTACATAAAATTCTAGAGTTGCTTCTAGAACTAATAAAACTTCAATTAATCTACAGAGATTGTTTCATGGCATCATAGATGCACCAGGATAAGTGAGATCAGAGATGGGCTTCAAAGACTCTACCTGAGAAACAACAAAATCCACTGAATCTGCAATAAATGGTTCATGAGGACCATCGCGAATTCCAGTTAAGACATATCTTTTCAGAAGAAAAGATGGGGTCCAACTTACACTGCAGAAACAATACAAAAATTAATAATATTTTGGAGAGCGCAAAGTTAACACATGATTGCAAAGAGCACATCAGGTAAAAGTACTGATACAACTCTGAAAAATTTAATGCAGTTTAAAAAAAAAGAGAGAGTAAAAAAGGAAACATGATGACCACTTACACAGGAGCCCACGGCATGGCAGATGCAAAACTGCAAGTCTTCAAAAAGGTGTTTGACAGTATCAATGATCTCACTCGCCTTGGACGATGCTGTGCAAAAAGCTGAGCTAAGAAGCCCCCTAAAGATGTTCCATAAAGATGTATCTGTAAGAAAAGACAATCAGTAACAAAAGCAAAAGGCCGAGTAAAGCTACAAAGATATGCACTGAAAAAAGAAATTCAAACAGTTCCAGTTTAAGATATAAGCTATTATTACAGTTAGCAAATTGCTTTATGAATCCTACTGAGGTGTTCTCCTTATGTGGTAGGCTCAACTGAACCGCACACCTGCAACCAGTTATTCTTCAACCTACAAGTAATATTTGTAACAACTTGACTGGATAGTGGACAAGAAAAAAAGATCAAACCCCACTCCTCTACTACTAATTGAGTTGAACACGATCTAAATTCATGCTCAACATTTTCAGCCACAAAGATCATTGTTTTTTGTTCCCCGCATGTAAAATCTGCAGCTGGAACAAGTAAATCTTGCTGAAAAACTGTACAGCTGAATTCAGTAACATTAAATTATCTACAGATATCATATGGACATAAATGAAGACTCGCTGGTTACTATGACCAGGGAAAAGGTGAAACTCATGTGTTTTGAAGTGATACCAGCTTAAAGTTATTACTTCCTGACTTTGCACTGTACAGCCAACATATATAACCACTCAGCCAACTGAAAAGGGATTGCTTCTGTTGTTGTTTGCTGAACCTAACAAGCTTCATATAGTCTTCAATAAAGGCCCTGATTCCTTAACACCAAAGTTCTCTTTGGTAAATTAAAAATGAAGAATATGAAGCCATAATGAACAGCTTCATAACAGATTCTTAAACTGGTATCTGTCAACAAATCTTTACCACCGAGGCAAAGTGGCAATGCTACTCTTTACTAAAATTAAAAGGAAAAACACATAATATTGCTGGCTGTTCAAAGGGTATTCCTTCCAATATTTGAAGCGCCAAGGGAATTAAAGCCTCATGAAATGCAAAGACAGCTTCTATAGCAAAAGTACCACTTTGGAATTCAATAAAAGGTGCACCAAACAAGCAGTAATTTGGTTTCCTGCAACATTATTTTATATAATTATAAGCCACAAGCAAATGAAGGTTCTTACATGATGAACATCAATGACATCCAAAAACTTTTCAAATGCTTGGATCCACTCATGATGATTCCACACGCGTGGAATATCAACAGAAATAACTCGGTACCCCTGAAAATTCACAGAAGTCATGCTACACAACCTCAATATGATAACTGGCCACAACAGAAAGGAGAGGACAAAACTCTAAACAAGTAATATTTATGGCAACAGACCGAGAAGTTTAATTTCCACAAGAAAGGACAGCAGCCAAAGCAGTCACGTGTACTTCAATTAACGAAACCATTCAACTTTTAAAAAATAAAGTTCCAAATCATATAAAGATAGAGGAAATGAAAAAAATATGACATTCAAAACAGCCTAACAACAAATTGCAACCTCAGTTTCTCCAATTCAGGGTTTGACAAATTTCTATAGTTAGGAATTTAGGTTCTACTGAAGTATGGATTGTTCTCCGACTCTCTATCAAATAAAATCAACCAGGATTTAAATCTGACATGGTGAATCAGACTGGATGAAAGGAGGAAATGATTGACGGAGACAAATGCATCATAACAGTTGAAGCTTGGAGATCATGCTCAACACAGAGTGCCAAGTGAGTTGACATTAATATAATTTTTTAAACAGCTAAAACTCAATATGTAGAGAAAGGTTTTGAATTTTTGCATCTGTTTGCAGCTACAAAAAAGCAGACTCATTCACATACTGTTAAAATTTAGCAAAGTCCCCAATAAAGCTTGTTTTACAAGCCCCCACACCAGCAATAGGGAAAAGTAAACTTTGCTCCAAAACAATGAGCTTTAAGGATCCCAGTTAAGGAAAACACAAGAATGACAAACCCAGCACCTCTTTCTATTCAAATGTTGAACAACAAACTTCCTAGTAAATCCACTCTAGATTACTGTAAATAGTAAACCCTTGTAAACAGCAGTTTAACATTATTTTTACCTTTTTTCTTCTATTCTCTTTAGGACATAAAAGCCCTGAAACTGAAAGAATATAACTTATCTAGCATTAGGTCCACCATCATAAATCTATCCTTCAGGATATGAACATGAAAAACTGGGGAGTCCGAGACCAAGCCTGTAGATCTCCTTCAGTGCAATGTGAAAATGAAAAACTGACCTCAACAGATTCAATTGAAAGTGCAAGAAACAAAGAGAAAAGTTTGAATCCCTTGTATCTAAGAAACTATGATATCCAACAAATTACCTTCATGGACAATGACATGATCTGCTTATAGTAAACATCTGCCGTCCCTGCTATTCCAGGAAGACAAATAAGTGGAGGAACCGCTTTGGGACCAAAATCATAGTATCTCCACTGCTTTGTCCCGATCTAAAAAGAAATTCAAATGAAGGAGACAGAAAATGAAAAGAATGATAGCAGAGAGGGAAACCATCCAGCCACTTCTTTGTGCTTCAAGAAAAAAGAATAACAAAATAAAAGAACAACAATCGTGATCTCGTCGATTAAATCGACGCCCCATCGTTTGAAGCTTCGCACATAAAAAAATAATAAAAGACCAACTCATCTGTTAAAACCTAGCAGAAAAATAGTACGGGGAAGCTAAGGGATGAAATTAAATATCAGTAGGGGCAAAACTTGAGTGATTCAAGTACTACACAAATTGAAGATACAGAGTGTAACCCTCGATCAATTACATTTTGAAACTTACGAACAATTTAAAAATAAATAAATTATTCAACCCATTTTAGATTGAGAATTCAAAACGAACCACGATAATAGAATAAAATTCAAATGAAAGCCTGAGCATTGACTCAAAACAGGAGCTTGTAAGTAAAGCAGGAGCACAAACAAGTAACCTGAGTAAGAGCTAAAAAGTAAAATTCCAAATCAAAAAAACCCAGATCAAGAAAGAACATGAAACGGAGACATCATCCGATGATCGACTCTCGGACAGGGGAGACCAAATCATTCTAGAAAATAAAACAAATACAAAGGGTAAAAGTAAAACATAAAACCCATGATTCAATTCATAATAAAAAGCGAGAGAGAGAGAAACCTACGGGAATCTTGTGGAGAGGGACTTGCGACTTGAAATGAATATAATCACCGGGCGCCGAGAAGACGCCTTTCATTGTATATAGAATAGATAGGGTGGGATAATTTAGATCAGTCAAGGCCACCTTTTGATTTTCCAGTTGCAGGCCAGAGCTTTTGCTTTCGTCTCACAGCTTAAATTAAAAATTTGACACAGGGGGTCAATTATTTCATCAGATGACTGCATAATTATAACCTGTCATGGTCTTTTCAAGGATTTTAAAAAAGATTTAAACTTGAAAAAGAAAATCTAAAATTTGAGCTGAAAATATTTAAAGCTCAGGTGTTGATAAATTTCTGGACCACAACACCAACATGATAAAAAAAATCATTCGTGAGAGTAAAATGCAGTCGCACACACAATGTAAATTTGTCATAAATACGTAGCCATACAATTAGCAATATAATACTCTTTCTTGGATATTTTTTTTTATAAAAATAATAACGGGGCTGATTTTCGTTTTTAATTTATGTTCTTTTTTTTTCCCTTTCTCCCTCTTTCTAGATCTTAATTAAATAGTGTTTTTGATATTTTTTTATTTATAAAAATAAATATTTTAAAAAATATTTTTAATTATATTTTAAAAAAAATAAATTTAAAAAAATAAATTGATTAAAAAAATTATTAATTTTTTTTAAAATAAAAATAAATAAATAAAAAGTATTCATGAAGAAAAAATAATTTCTATAAAACTAAAGTTTAAAATATGTTTATTTCAATGTAAAACATATAAATTGTTTAATTAATCAAATTGTTTTTTTATTGAGTGAAAAAAAAGAAAAGAAGGCTAAATAGTGATTTTGAAAACTTTGTTTTGGTTTATATATATTAAAATTGAATATTCAAGTACAAGAGTCTCAACTCGTTTATATTTATATTTGAATATATTTGTAATTATTTTTTAAAATATTTTTTATTTTAAAATATATTAAAATAATATTTTTTTTTTATTTTTTAAAAATTATTTTAAAAAATAACACATCAAAACAATTAAAAATATTAAAAACTTTTAATAATTTTTTTTGAATTTTTAACCGAGATCAAATCCAAACCACTAATACTAACTCATTAGTGTTTGCCTTGTTTCATTGTATTTTGTTTTTAAAATCCTTCTAACATTATGTTTTTTATTTTTTATTTTAATATTTTGATGTAAAAATTAAATTTTAAAATATATAAAAATATATTATTTTTATATATTTTTATATCAAAAACACTTTAAAAAATAATTTTTACTATATTCTTAAATAAATTCTAATTTTTGTATGCCTGTTTGAGATCAAAATATGGTGAGAAATTATTAGTTTTTTTTATATATAATTTTTTTTAAAACCAAATCTTGTATCATATTAGTTTTTTTTATATATAATTTTTTTAAAAACTAAAAAGTAAAAATACATATATTTTTTTTATTTTCTTATAAATCTTACCAAAATAATCCACCACGCATCACTGCACCTGAATCTAAGGCGCCGTGCTTTTAGTTTTGGCTCAAGAGTTTTCCAGAATTTTCAATTTTTTTTCTTCAGCGATTTCAAAATTTCACAGTATCTTTCTAAATAATATTTTTATAAAATAAAAGTTTATGGGCTGAACATGGGCTTGTAATACCAACCCATTTTATCCTGTTGGACTCAATAACGTAAAGCCTAAACAAAACCCTAATATATTTCTCATCATCAACGTCTCAGCTCCACTTTCACTGAAAAACCCTAGCTAGGAAGGCGCCTCTGCTGATCTCTCGCTGCTTTTGATTACGGTACTCAACCTATTCTTTCTTCTTCTTTTTATTTCCGATTTTTATCTCCACTCGTTCCGATCTGTCTCGTTAATATTTAAAGAAAAACATGGAGAAGAAAAGGAAATATTAAGAGATGGGGTTCCAGAGATTGATTTGGTTGTTTCTCGTATAGCTATTTAATGGGCTTTAATTTTTTTTTTCTGTAAGGTTTTAACTATAACTCTGTTTGCTGGGTGGCCAAAGATCAGTTTGTTATTTAAATCGATTTTATTGTTTTATAGTTCACTAGCTGTTTGTTGGCTTATAAACGCATATATCATGAAAACCTAGAATGGAATGGTGTAACATTGTTCAATATCCGCCCTTTATTGAACAACATTATCCAAAGGCAGAATATCCATTTTCGTTTGAATGTTTATTTGTTATTGTGCTCCATATTTTTGTGCATCCAAGACATCTGCTGCTAACAATATCTGCAATGTATGTGTGTTGCAGCAACAATGGTGCGAGTTAGTGTTTTGAATGATGCTCTGAAGAGCATGTACAATGCTGAGAAACGGGGGAAGCGTCAGGTCATGATCAGGCCCTCCTCAAAGGTGATCATCAAATTTCTGTTGGTGATGCAAAAGCATGGTAGGATGCCATTTTAACCTGCTTTCTACTTTTAATTGTCTGATTACTTCAAATCATAACGCATACTTTTTTTTGCCATCTGCTCTGCAGGATACATTGGTGAATTTGAGTTTGTGGATGATCACAGGGCTGGTAAAATTGTGGTTGAATTGAATGGAAGATTGAACAAATGTGGAGTAATTAGTCCTCGTTTTGATGTGGGTGTCAAGGAGATTGAAACTTGGACGGCAAGGTTGCTCCCTTCAAGACAGGTCAGTGCCAGAAAGAAAATTTCAATTTCATTTCACGGTTTGAAATTCTGCTTCTATTGTGAATAATGAGCTATTATAAACCCGTGAATGGGATGTGTGGTATAGTTAGATTGTCCTGTCCACCTTCAAGCAACCTCCTTGCAGCTTTGATTAAGTTTTACCATTGTCTATTTTGTCTCTGGGTTTTGTGGTTTTATTCATTTCCGTAAAATCGTTGCTCTTAGAAATACTTGTCCATATGAGTTCCATTACTGCAGTTTCTTTGGATGGAATAGCTTATGGCGTTTTGCATGACCTCTGCAATATTGGCTGATTCTTGCAGTTTGGATATATTGTCTTGACAACTTCTGCTGGCATTATGGACCATGAGGAGGCCAGAAGAAAGAATGTTGGTGGCAAAGTGCTTGGTTTCTTTTACTAGGCTGGGTTTAGCTGGATTGCCAAGGAGTGAGTTGTTCTTAAAATGTGAAGGTTTTTGCTGTACCCTGGAACTTTTTTTTACAGTAGGATTATTTCTATGCTTTGTTTGATCTCTGATCTCTTTTTGTTAGCGTTGGTGGTGGCTCTTTATCCACATTATTTGAAGACATTGATGTTTTTGTGGTTCCCATTTATCTGAAAGCAACTTGATTTTGGGCATCTAATGCTACGTTTCTTTCCAGGTTGAAATTACATTTACTGAAATCAAGTTACCATTCATTATTGAATTATATTCATTAACTAAAAACAGTCTCAGTATGTGATTAAGGCATTATAATTTGATTGTTGCAACCAAAACAACCAGATTGTGAAATTACATGTTTTTCCTAATGAGCTTATATATTATAATTATAACTATAATTATAATTATATAAAAAAAAACTTAAATGGCAACGGTGCTTTACTCTGCCTCCAGAAACAAAAGCGCAAGGGTGCTTTGCTTTACCCTGCCTCCAGAAACAAAAGCCCTAGCTCCTCATGTGTTCATGCCCGCCCCTATTTAAAATCCCAGGCAGTCAGGCTAGAGGTCCATGGAGAACTACAGGTCCAGGGCACTCTACTAAACGCCTCGTTGACTATGGGGTTTCACTCTTGTACAATGGAGCATACAAGTACATTGATTGTAAGCCACAAAAACGCTGCGAAACTGATTAGCAGATAGGTGCCCCGTGGATATTGAAAGTTATCTAGGGTAGCATTTGGTTATAGTGGATATTGAAAGTTATCTAGGGTAGCACTTGGTTATAGTCAGTCATCTAATAGAAGGAAAAAAAAAAAAGATTTGTGTTGAAATTCAATGATTCTAATTATAAAATTAAGATTGATTCTAATTATAAAATTAAGATTGATTTGACAGGTTAAGGTTAACTTGAAATTGTGCCAGCTTAACTTGAAATTGTGCCAGCTTAAGTTGAAATTGCGTCAACTTAAAATCAGTTTTAAAAAAGAATTAAATTTTTTTTTTACTCAACCTGAACTAGTAAAAAACTCGGGTTGATCTACGATATAAAGTTAAAAACTATATTGATTTTTTTTGAAAATTTCTTTGGTGTTGTTTTAATTATTTTTTTAAAAAAATTATCAATCAGGTTAATCTTTCCGGCCTTTGACTTGAATATTATATTTGGTTAATTCTTGGATTTTAAAATTAAAATAATATATATATATATATATATTTTAAAAAAAAATTAGCTTCTCACTTTAGTGCTTAATTATTATTTATAATTTATTTATGTATTGATTATTATATATTTCAAATTAATTGTATTCTCACACACACACACATATATATATATATATATATATATTTTGTCTACGATGATTTATAATATTTATAAATATTTGGTTCATGTGATGTGATAATAATAATTTTTAGTTGCATGGAACATAAAAGTTGAATTGAACACAAGATATTTTAGGCTTGCAAGTTTTAAATTTAAAATATTTTTATTTGAAAAGATTTGTTAAAAAATAATATAAAAATATTTTAAAATATAATTTAATAGTTTAATTTTCTGAATTGAGATAATTTTTTTTATCACATATAACCTTAAATCTATATCTATTGGGATGAATCTTTGACATAAAGGAAGCTAAATGGGCAACAACACCTCATCAATTATTGGGCAATAACAATAGTGAAAAGTACTACAAATATAAATTTTAAATTTATAGTTTTATTCTTACTATGGAAATCTATTTTTTAAAAAGCTTACAATAATTTTAATTAGACCATAATACTTTTACTAGAAAACAACTAAGAATTCAAAAATATAATCTAAGATAAAATAATAAATCCAAAAACACCTAGAAAAATAACAAAATTATCTTAAACAATGGCTTTTGAGCATAATTTTAAAATAACCACTAGTCCAATAAGAACATACTCATTTTTATATTAAAATTGCTTATAGAATCATTTAGAAAAGTTTAAGGTCAAACCAACAATTGTATTTATTAATATATTGTAGCTAATTTAATTTACACCATCAAATTTCTTTTTAAATCTAAATCTATATCACTAATTTATAAAAATATATGTTAGGTCATTCATATAATTTATCTAGATTAGATTCTCATCAACTTATTATAGATCTTTAACCTGTTAAAACATTCCTCATTCAAATGCTTAATTTTAAATTTTAAAGAAATGTGTTTGTTTTTCTTGTTAATTAGTTGATCAATACTTCAACATTTCTTCATCATTTCTAAATTAATTTACTTAATTTTTTTGTAATATAAAATATATATTCTTTATTTTATTCACCGACAACAAAACAAGATAAAAATATATTCACTCTATTTTCTAAATCACTGTCAAATATAATCACGTCTCTCCTGTCTAGTGTTTCCATTGTATCAACTTTCTCTATTTCTTTTTTGCCTTTTCGAGTTCTTGTTGATCGAAGAATTGAAGAAAGAGGTGAACGGATTTTGACCAGTTGAAGAAAAAAAACAAAAAGAGGATTCGAGAAAGGTAAAAACGGTGCTGTTGTTGTAAGATTGCAATGGCCCAAATTTTCAGGTCAGTCCACCATATACATATACAAGCCCAATTCTACAAAGAGTAACGAGATGCCCTTTTTTAGTCACGGCAGCCGATTCATGGTCTTCTGCAAAGTCGATTGCTCATGGCCTGCAAAAACTTCTTGAAACTTTGCAAGCAACCGAAGAAATGTCTATAATCCCAACAACATAAGCTAGCCCTGTACTCTCTCTCTCTCTCTCTCTCTCCATATATGAAAAAGTTCCAGTTTTTAAGACTCGGTTGCTTTGTATCAACAAACACCTCTGCATATGCTCATGTTTCTCAAATTTCGAAACTTTTCCCATTCAATAAAATCTACACGGGTAAAAAACCAAAACCCGTGTTTTGAATTGTGTAGATTCTTCCATTTTGATTCAAAACCGGGTTTGGGCTCTTCAAGCCTAACGCCGACTTTATCACCTCAGAAACCCCAAAACAATGTTGCAATTTTCTGGGATTTGGACAACAAACCCCCCAAAACTGTCTCTCCATTCGAGGCTGCTATTAAGCTTAAAACTGCTGTGTGCTCATTTGGATTTGTTAAATACATGGTGGCTTACGCTAATAGGCATGCATTTAGTTACGTGCCTCAAGTTGTGAGAGAGGACAGAAAGCAGAGAAAGTCGTTGAATCAGTTAGAAAATAAGGGTGTGATTAAGCCTGTAGAACCTTATTTATGCAGGGTTTGTGGAAGGAATTTTTATAATAATGAGAAGTTCGTTAATCATTTTAAGCAAATTCATGAGCGTGAGCAACAAAAGAGGTTGAATCAGATAGAATCAGCAAGAGGGAAGAGGAGAGTTATGTTAGTGGGTAAGTATGCAATGAAGATGCAGAAGTATAAGAATGCTGCTAGGGATATTTTGACTCCAAAAGTAGGTTATGGTTTGGCTGATGAGTTGAAAAGGGCTGGTTTTTGGGTTAGGACTGTTTTGGATAAGCCACAGGCAGCGGATGTGGCATTGAAAGATCATATGGTAGATATGATGGATAAGAGGAGAGCTGAGTGTTTCGTGCTTGTATCAGATGATTCGGATTTTGTTCATGTTTTGAAGGAGGCTAAATCTAGATGTTTAAAGACGGTTGTGGTAGGGGATGTTAATGATGGGGCATTGAAGAGGGTTGCCGATGCAGGATTTTCTTGGCAGGAAATTTTGATGGGAAAGGCTAAGAAGGATGCAGAAACGGTTGTGGGACGGTGGAAGGACCGTGATGTCTTGAAGAGATTGGAGTGGACATATGATCCAGAGGTAGCGAAAAACTTGCACGGCATGGTTTATGAGTTTGATAATCATGAGAGCAAGGATGAATGTGATGGCAATGATAGTGAGGATGGAGATATTGATAATATTCTAGATGGTGATGATGTTGGTTGTTTGCAAAATGAAGATGCCAGAGGTTGGTGGGAGCTGGACTCTAATCCTGATGTCACTTCACAATCATGCTGATGGTAATTGGTAGTTAGGTGTACGATCAGTTATATGGCTTGGTGGAGTTCACAATTGTCCTGGATAGCATTTAGAAAATTGTATAAGCAGAACCACCACAAAGCACACATGATCAAACACGTATTGTAAGCAAATGGAGCTATATAGATATGTTAATCTCTAGTATGTGTTTTCTGGAGTTACTTTCCACCTAATATCTTGAATAGTACTTGCAGCATAAATGACTTGCTTCTTGTCATTTCCCCTTTTTTCTCTGCCTGATTAGTTTTTGTTTTTTCCATTTCTGTTCTGTAATGTTGAAATCTGTCATTTGTCATTGCTTCATTAAGTAAATGGTGAAATTCTTTCTTGCCGTACTTATTTTCTGGCTTTTCTAATTGTCACTTTCTGGACCAGAGAAAGGAGGTTGTTAGGCAACTTGCAGCCTCACGGTGAAAAAAAAGCTCAATTATTTTAATGTTTGGATCTTGATCAATTGGGATGAAATTCTTAAAACAGAAAGAAGAAATTGTATGCTGTTGGAAATGAGGGACCTTTTAAGCTCAGTAGCATATAGTCGCTCTAGTACTGATGGTAATTCCCAAGGAAAACATTTCTGCTTGTTCTTGGTATGCATCTTAACTTGCTTAGGCTGTTAGGCTGATGGTATGGACAATAAAACCTTGGATTTTCGATATTAATGTGTGATTCTGCATGAACTGTGAGAAATCTTGAGTGGAATAATGCTAGATGTCAAGATGGAAAACCAAGAATGTCCGTGGTTGCGGAGACCATCCTAGTCAAACCAAAAGAAATTCTGAAAGTCTAGCTGTTTTTGGGCCAGGCAATTCTCTGCAGCTTGACATTTTCTTGGCAAAGTAATGCAGAAAAAATTTCAGAATAGTTAAGAAGAAAAACTGCAACTAAGTTGCATAGATAGGCGCTGCAAAAAGCAAGTCGATCCATGCTGGAGTAGGAGTGTTAAGTTCAGCTTCTTTTTCAGTCAATTTTCTCTCATTTTGTTTTCAGGTAAAGAAATTGCTGATAATTGCTTGATCTGACATTGATTGTTACTATGTTCCCGTTGATTTAAAGAATTTCTCTGGAACAAAGTGCAATGTTCGTATTTCTTTACTCTTTTACTTGTAGTTAAAAATTACATGACAAGGTGTTTGTTTGAGTTCCAGTTTGAGGATTGTAGATAGCGTTAAGCAAAATTACTGGACAAACTGTCTGTTACAAGTGCTTCAAGGAATATTTTTTATGTAAGTTCTTCCTTCGCTGTGAATTGAATGCTGAGCAACTTGGAGAGGCTCTATACCCCATCGCCACCAATCAGTTCGCAAGTTGCCGTGCTTGAATTGATTCGTATGGAGAGGTTCCGCGTCTGGATAATGTCGTGGTTGAGAATGAGGCATGATGAGGACAGAAGAAGAATCTCAAGACGTGATTGCCAGGATGTAGGCCTATCAATAGGCGTGAGGAAGCGAACTATCAATAATGGAATTAATCAGACGTAGTTAAGTTATTAGATGTAATTGTATATAATTAGATGATATTATATAATTGATACACCCATTTACCAAAGAGAAACGTTTATCATAAAGTATATTTAGAGTTATGCATGTAGTTAGCCACTATTATATTCCATTATTTAAATTTCCCTAATTAAGATGCAATACTTCTTTTTCACTTAAATTTATTGCATCGCCATGGAACCGAATTCCAAAACTCTCACGCATCAAAACTCTCACGCATGGGCATGCACTAAAATATCACATGGACGTGTTTAAAAATATAATAAAAATTATTTTTTAAAATGTTTTTTAATCATTAATATTTAATATATTTTTTTATTTTTTAAAATTTATTTTTGATATTACCATATCAAGACCATAAGAAAAACACTAAAAAAAATATTTTAAAACAAAATTCTTTTTATATTTTGAAGAAACACCATTCCCAAACAATCACCAATGAGCTCTGTAGAAACAACGCTTGTGGAAGTGGAACAAGTAAAACATTGTATGCTTCTGGATTTTCAACTCAAGACTCTGAAGTCTAATATTGCATAACTTTCATAAAGAAGCCTCATCCTGGAACTGTTTACAAGTTCCTCTCGATGATGGAATAATCTATCTCAAACCCCTCCATGTTTTCTCAATATAGGGACAGTTGAATTAAAAAAACCTAGAAGTGCACGTCGGGCTGATAGCACACCAGACCTGACCGTTTATGCACGCAGTCCAATTCTCAGATTTTATTTTATTTTTTAAATTATTTTGATATACTATTATCAAAACTAAATTTTAAAAAATAAAAATATATCTTAATACATTTCTAAATAAAACATATTTAAAAAAATTAGTAAAAATTACTTTTCAAAATATTTTTTACTTCAAAATATATAAAAACAATAATTTTTATTTTTTAAAATTTATTTTTTATATCAAGCTTTATAACAATTTAAAAAGCACAAACAATCATTTCAAACTAAAAAAATTCTCAAAAATACAATTCCAATGCCACAAAAAAAAGAAGCCAACATCAATCCTAAATTGATTTGGAAGCGATCACTGGGAAATGAATTTCGGATTTACTACCTGTTAAAATTAGCTTGCAAAAGAACAATCCACAAGCTTTTAAATAATTCTGCAATCTTAATTCCGCTGATAAATCTTTGCATAACGGAGCTGATTTCTTAATGTTTCAGGGTGCTCCAACATGCCATAGATTATAATTTATACCAAGAATTCCCTTGCCAATTGCCACAAATCATACCCAGATGCTACTTTTCAGCAAAATCCCCCAGTTCTCTCGTGTTCTCAACCAGCATAAGCATTAAGCAGTCGTTTATTCACAAATCAAGAGCGATCCAGCTAGAGTGAAACAACACAAATTGGCTTTCTTCACAATCTGAGTAACGAAATACAGGTCTTATATGCACTCAGGTTCAGTGCGATTAAAGAAGACAGCAGCGGGAATACAAGACACTCTGTTTTTTGAGAGAGAAGAAGAACAGAAAAGAATGTTAAATCTCGAGAGCCAACCAAAAACTAGCAAGAACGATTAGTTTGCGCCCAAATTACTATTCAGCAATAGAATCAAGAAGGGTCCTGGACGAAAGTGTCCACTAATAACAGCTCAAAACTTGCGAGAATAACATCGGAGAGTGAGGTAAAAACAACAAAAAAGATTGCACCAAGCAACGTACACGTACTTGCCTAACTTGAATTAAAATGGTCCAAAGGAACACAAATCTCATACGACCTGCATAGTTGAATGCCTGACTAGATTAGCTGCTTTTTCATTGATAAAAGAAGGCAATGTCCATGACATGAAGAAAGGCTGCTCAAAGGGCACCAACCCAAAATCAAGAGCAGAATAACCTAACATCAGAACTCATCTTGAAATTATTTTCCAACAATAATTTCATTTTCTAAGACAATAAACCTAAAACAAATGAAGTAACCTGTGGAAAAAAAACAATGAATAAAACACATCTACTGAGACGATCAGATATCTCCTGCAAAGAATATGCTTCCACCTAGCATATCAAATGCATTGCAAGACAAATAGTCCTCCTTATATCATAAGCAATGACAAGTTGGCAAAGTATATTTCAACATGATAAAATTCAAATTCAAAGCAAGTCATGTATAATTCACCAGGATTTCTTCTTCTTTGACCCTGAAAAATAATCAGTATACCATCTCACAAACTTCTTGAGCCCCATCTCCAAATCTGTTGTTGGCATGTATCCAAGCTCCCTCTGGGCAGAACTAATATTGGCATGCGTAAACTCCACATCCCCATTTCTAGGTAACGGCAACACCTTCTTCTTAGCCTTGACTTTCAAAAGCTTCTCCAATATGCTCACAAGCTTACTCACAGGCACTGGCGACGTATTCCCCAAATTGAACACCCTCAATTGCGCTGGTCCCCTTTTCTTCCCTCCGCTCCCAGTACTATTTCTTGCTGTATCCAACGCTGCTAAACACCCCTTCACAATGTCATCAATGTAAGTAAAATCCCTAGCCACGCTCTTTCCATCAGCAGTCTCATATACACCTATCTCCTTCCCCTTCAAAATATTCTTAGTAAAAAAGAAATACGCCATATCCGGCCTTCCCCAAGGCCCGTAAACTGTAAAAAACCGCAAGCCAGTAATCGAAAGACCGTAAATATGATTATAACTATGTGCAAGCGCTTCACCTGCCTTCTTAGTCGCTGCATATAAACTCGCAGGCTGATCAGTCCTATCCTTCTCCGAAAAGGGTACTCTTTTATTAAGCCCATAGACAGAACTCGATGACGCCCACACAATGGCAGGCTGTGGATCAGCTGATTTACAAACCTCGAGCAAGTTAACAAACCCAGCAATATTACTATTCACATAAGACTTAGGATTCTGCATCGCATAACGCACCCCCGCTTGAGCAGCTAAATGCATAACATGAGTAAAATAAACAGCATCAAAAAGTTTCTGCAACAACTTAACATCATTAATATCTCCTTCAACAACGAAAACCCCTGATCGTTCAAGTACCTTTTGTCGGTCTCGTTTTAAATTAACATCGTAGTAATGATTGAAATTGTCAAGTCCAAGAACACCATCGCCGCGCCGCTTCAGAGCAACAGAGACATGGGTGCCTACAAAACCGGCGGCACCGGTGACTAAGACGGTGAAGCCGGCGTGTAATTTGGGACGCGCCGATTTGAGGACTTTTTTCTCCCACTGAGAGCCTCCAGGGAGGGAGTTGGCGATTTTGCTGCGGTTGGAGGGAGAAGAAGGAGAGGAAAGGAGGGAAAAGAAGAGGAATATAATGAGAAAGAAGAAAGAAGAGAGCGCGAATTTGGAGAGTGAAGAGTAGAGGCGAAGGGAACGTTGGTGGTGGGTTTGGAGGGAAAGTAATGATTTTTCTTGTTTTAATTTGCCTGGTGTGGAAGGTCGGGTTGTGTCAAGGAGTGACATGCTTTAGAGATCCTAGCCGTTGTAGAAATAGGTTTATAGTTGTGGCGGCGGCGGAGTGCTGCTGCTGCGGCTGCTGGCTGTGGATGAGGCCGAAGGTTTTTGCGAGGGTTGGGATTTGGGTTGTCTTTTGGGACAAAAGTGGAGGTTTCTGTTTATAAGGCGAGGTGTGGTGGGAAAGGGAAAGTTAAAAATTTTTGCCCGGAAGAGAGACAGAGATAGCCGGGCAGTGTTCGGAACGGTGTTATAACCAGTTTATCAAAAAAATTTGATTTTTTAAATTTTTTTAATTATATCGATGTGAAAAATTGTTTTTTAAAATAATATATATATATATATATATTTAAAAAATACTTAAAAAAAATATTTATCATACTCACAAAAGGTTTTTCTTTAATTTATTATTACAGGAAGTTCTAAACTTTATAATTAGTGATTTGCTAATTTTCCTTTTATTTTATTAGCAAAAGTGGGCAAACACGGTTATCTACAAAAGAACAAGACATTTAATTGGCTGGATCCAGCTGGGATTTCTGATTAAATTGGAACGGAAAAATGGAATATGATTTTGTTTTGAATGTTAATGATGATTGGACGGCAGAGATGTGGCGACTTCCATGGTCAAGAAAATCCTAATTCAATGAAAACAATATAATATCTCATTTAACGACAAAAAGAAAATTAAATTTCTCATTTAAGATTCTTTGCTTAAATGCTTTGTTTCCTATAAAAAACAATTATTGGGACACCTTGCTCGTTTGCCCCTTGTCTGGCATAGAACGCATCATGACACGTTTTTCTAATACTGATTAGCTAAAAACAAAACGGAAAATCTGTTTTTTCACGTTAGATAATAAATACCCAAATGGTATTTGATGAAAAGAAAAGCTATCATACTCAGAAATTGGGTCTTAAACAAAAAAGTTCTTGAACCTACATATTGCTTGAAGGATTGAGACATTATGGAATCTCTCTCTTTTTTATTTCCACTTAGTTTATATCTAGTTTTATTATTTATAATTCATTATAATTTCTTATTATTTTTATACTTGCAAGATATGTTTAAATTATTATTTTTTTGTTGAACTTATACCAATAAGGTTAATTTAATACTCAATCATTAACTTGTTAAGTGTTAACATGGTCAAACTCATGTATATTTTATACTTGAACCATACAAAGTTATTAATATCTTCATCAAAATCTAAATCTAGTAGTATAATTATAGTTCAATCATTCTATATAAACACAACTCAAAAATGATGTATACATTAGTTTAATATCAACAATTTATAATATTTATATTTATATCACAAGATAATAATATAAACATTAACAATTGGATTCTAGTGCGAGTGAAATCTAAAACTTATTTATGATTCTTCAACTTATTAAATTGACTTGAAAACAATTATAAGCTCATAATCTTTCAACCCATATGTAATTCATGTATACACTTTATCTTATAAGATTAAGTTAAATATCCTGATAATTAGACAAATTAATGTCAGTAGCTCATTATTTGACACTAACCTCATTATCAGGTGATCAGTTTCACTATCTATTATCAAGTTAGTCATTTTATCAGGCAACTAGTTCCATACATATTAATATAAAAATAAAAATATACAACATTTAAAGTATTTGCCACTACTTGGCATAATGAATTTATTAAATAAGATATCAAAGTGTTAAACACCTTTTCCACAATAATATTCATTCACTTGTTGACTAATTCACACGTTAATTATTTTAAAGTTCTTCTTTTCTCCTCTCTCTCTTTTTGGCTCTCTCACACATTCAACATTACTTTCTATTATGTCAATTTATCATGAATTAAACATGATTTTCACTGTTTCAATCGATAATAGATTATATATCCAATCTCGTTAATATGGTTGATAATAACTCTTGTATAGTAGTTCCATCGTTGTGGTCAAAGGTAATACATACAAGTTTTTTTTTTATCATTGTGGTAAATCACATCTTATAATATATTGCATATTATTATCTATGTGATTTAATTTCAAATTACATATCAATTTTTACCTTGAAAACATATACCTTCCATTAACAATAACAATAATAATATATTATACAATTTAATTATCATTATAATTCCAATGATTATAAAACCATGTATAAATAATTAAAAAGGCAATGGAGGGTTAATCTTTTACATTTATTTTTGTTATCCAAACTCATGTGAAGTCTAGTTTCTTTTCAAATATATTTTCAGTAACTCTCAACTAAATAACCATTATTACTTACCCTGTAAATTACATTGAATCACTAGCATATCTTTATTATTTAGATATTATGAATCTCAAATGTGTGTGTCAATAGATAATAATGATTAATTAAATTAATCAAATTCAATAACTCAATCAATCAATTTTTTTAGTATTTTGCTAATTCCTTCTGCTGGTAGATTAACCTCTATTGGTTCCATCTATTGATTAAGATAATAATGATTTTAACTGTTTATTTTATAAAATAATCATTTGATTCAATAGAATTATATAATATTTGTTATTTATCCTTTAATTTTTACTAAGTTATCATTAACTTTCATCTCACTATATTTTTACAAATAATTTAAAATCTTCATTGGTAATGTTAATAAGCAATCAATTACTGAAATTCTTGTACCAATCATTTAACAATTTATCAATAACCACTTCTTATTAGTATCACTATTAAATAACCTTTTTCCATACTAATATTCTGTACTGATCATTATATTATTTTCATCTCTAATCTTAGCTTACTTATTCTCAATATTTTGTTTCATTTCAAATACATAGTTATATCAAAATATATAAATTATACAGATTTATAAGCACACACTTCACTTAACTTAAACATCGTACAATCAGAACATATCAAGAAATTTATTATAGTCAACGCATGACTTCATTGTATCATCCCATCCTCATCATCGTATTACATCATTTTTTTTCCCAGTAGGATCAGTTTTGACCTTGTTTCTTGCATGTTGTTGTCTTTTGCAGGGGTTCCTCTAACCACTTTGTCTCTTTTGCATTCTTATTGATCGATTGTTGTCCATGGAGATTGACTTTGGCTCATCGTGATCGTCCTTTCTATGTTTTTTATGTTTCGGGACACCTCATGGCTGGCAGGCAAGTTGAACTACAAAATCAACCTAAAATCAACCTTTTCTTCTGGCAATTCTTCCATGAAAGGATTACCTCCCCCGACTCTTGGTGGTGGAGGTGGCTTGCCTGCCCAGTATAAGCATCTAGATGGTACCAGTTCATCAATTCCAAACTAGGATTGAGTGGGTTTTCCATAAATCCAGCATTGGCTTCCATGATTGCTCAGCAGCTTGGTACAGGTAATCTGCCTCCATTATTTGATAATGTTGCTGCAGCATCTGCCATGGCCATCCCTGGGATGATCTCATGAGTGCTTGGAGGTGGCTTGCGTTCTTGAGCAAATCCAAGAGCTGCTTCATTGGAATCTTGGGAGATGGGACAGTCCAATAGCAGGAAGTGCTCTTCAAGCACCTTTTGTTGATCCTATGTATCTCCATTACTTGAGGGCTCCTGACTATGGTGCTAACAGCTTGCTGCTATTAATGATCCCTCAATAGATATGAACTACTAAAGTAATTCATACTTGAATTAGCTTGAAATTTAAAAGGCTTATAGTCTTCTCTCATCATTGTATCACAGTGTGGTGTCCTATCAGGTGGGAAATCTGTCGTTTCTGATCATTATGGTTATTTTGGGAATCCTGCCTTCAGTGTTGGCATGCCATATCCTGGAAGTCCCCTTGCAAGTCCTGTCATTCCAAACTTCATAGTTGGACCTGGCAGTCCCATAAGACACAATGAACTGAATATGCATTTTCCTCTGGAATGAGGAGCTTAGCTGGTGGCATCATGGGACACTGGCCCTTGGATGCAGGATGTAACATGGAAGAAGCTTTTAGTCATCCCCATTGGAAGAGTTCAAGAACAATAAGCAAAGTTTCTTGAGCTTTCAGAAATTGCCAGCCATGTTGTTGAGTTCAGGTATCTATTGAACAAAAACATCTTATTTTAATTCATTATCTTATCATTTTTATCTAATTCAATGATTTGAAATTCCTTACAGCAGTGCGGATCAGTATGGGAGCCAATTTATTCAACAAAAACTTCAGACTACCGCAACGGATGAGAAAAATATGGTTTACGAGGAAATCATGCCCCAAGCTCTGGTTCTGATGACTGATGTGTTTGGTAATTATGTAAATCAGAAGGTACCATATATCTATGCTTTCTTACTTGTCATGGTTTTTGTGGATTCTGCTTGTGAAATTAACTGTGTATCTGCATGTAGTTTTTTGAGCACGGGCTTCCATCGCAGAGAAGAGAATCGGCTGGCAAGCTTTTTGGTCATGTCATAACTCCTTTGTTTGTTTTTTAATTTTAAAAGTATTTTTTAAAAATTTAAATTTTTTTATTTTAAATTAATAATTTTTTTGATATTTTTATATTATTATGATGTATTAATATTAAAAATAATTTTTTTAAAATAAAAAACTATTATTTTAATATATTTTTAATTAAAAAATATTTTAAAAAATAATTGATACAGGATAAAATTCTTGCGGCACAAAACATAAACATGTTTTTGCTATTGTATATTTTATTTTTAATGGTGAGATATCACTAAAAACAAAAACATGCTTAAAATATATTTGTTTGAAAGGCTTGCGTTGAAAAGACATGTACAAAAACAACAGCCAAAACAAATACATACTTAAAAGATATTTGTTTGAAAGGTATGCGTTGAAAAGACATGTACAAAAACAACAGCCAAAACAAATACATACTTAAAAGATATTTGTTTGAAAGGTATGCGTTGAAAAGACATGTTTTTTTGCGCGGCTTCCCTCACAAACAAACACCCTTTAGCATTCAAATGTATGGCTGTCGAGGGATCCATTAATCATGCTGAAACATGTTTTGCTTTTTGCTGTGTCCTTTATGAAGTTTGCCAAAAAAAAAGAAAAAAAAAAGAGCTCCGTCTGAGTGGTTAATAGGATTTGTTTTTGATGAAACAAATGGTCTGAATATGTAAGCAATAAAATTGTAATTATTTAGAAGGTTGAGAGATGTTTTATCACTTTAAAATAAAATTATTGACTAATTGTGTCAACAAATTCATTGTTTTGAAGAAGCATGTAATTGTATATTCTTACAAGTGAAAGATGTTAAGAGATATATAAGTGCTTAAAAAGTTAAAAGAGATGATGGAAAAAAAAAAACACTCAAATCAAAGTTGAAGCATAACCTTTTGTGTTATGACTTAATAAGCCCAATATTAGCCGAAGTCAATAAATTAAATTAACTTTATTTTAACTCAATTTTGTAATCAATTTATCATTTAAATATAAAATTAATTCTAATCAAATGTATATATTTTTTAAAATAAAAAAGTTAAGAACAATTCAAGATTCGAAACCAAAAATAACACTAATACCCGTACGTAAAGTTGTAGCTTATTTTCATTTAAATACCTTTTAAATTAAACGCACCTATATATGCTAACAAGGTTTCACCGCGTAAGATAAGCACTCCAAGGGAATAATACAAAAACCATCACATATAAGAGGCCATATAAAAATCACAATCACAATCACAATCACAATCTCCAAGGGAATAATACGAAAACCATCACATATAAGAGGCCATATAAAAATCACAATCACAATCACAACAGACCTCAGAGATTATTCAATCGGAAATCCCTGGAGTTCTGAGAGGTACAAGCATGTATAATCAAACACAATCAACCAATAATGGATTTATTATATAGTCCTCACTCGGGTAGTTAATATATTATCGCGGTCACCATACCATTTATGCGTAGAGGTTCAGGTTGGACAATCTGGGCGTTGGAATGGCGATCAGAGGAGTAGATTTCTCCAGAACAACCCAAACTTCTCTGAAGTATCAGCCCTTACACCGTTTGGTAATTCCCACGTGAACATGTGCAAGAAAGTGGCCAAACAATACATGAGCATCCTTTCGCCCAGAGGCAGCCCTGCACAGATCCTTCTACCGGACCCAAATGGAAGATATTGCATATTATTTCCGAGATAATCCAATCTATCAACGTCGCTCAGGAACCTTTCCGGTTGAAATTCTGACGGATTGTCCCAGAATTTAGGATCTCTATGTATAGCCCAAACGTTGAGAAAAACTTTCGCATTCCTTGGTATTGTGTATCCCCCAACACAGCAAGTGTTAGATGAGGAACGGGGTAATAACAGTGGCGCTACCGGATGCAATCTCATGGTCTCCTTCACAACCGCGTGCAAGAACTGTAACTTGTCAATGTGGCGTTCTTCAACAATTTCGTCGGTGCCCACCGCATCTGTCAATTCTTTCTGGGCATTTTTCATCACCTCTGGGTGTAGCATCATTTCCGCCATAGCCCATTCGAACGTAGTTGAGGTTGTGTCGGTGCCACCGACAACGATGTCCTGTCGTTAGCGTCCTCATCGTCATTATAAAAGACAAGAAAAGAAAGCATTATTGGAGATTGGAAAAGGACAGAAGAGAAATAAACGTCCCTCTTGGGAGTCTTATGTATCCACCTCCATGCATATATACTTAATTGAAAGATTTTGTATTCCTACCAGTCAAGTGAAAAATGTTCAATTGTAATTCCAATCAACTGGATACATACATGTAACATTACATTTTAGTTGCTAATAATTGATATCGTTATGGTATAGTTTCATCCTGACAAATTTAATATGATATTTTTTATAATATATGCATATCGGTTTTTTTAAAACTAACTTCCGGTAAAAAAAAAAAAACCCTTTTTAACTCTTTTTTATATATATATATATCAGAATTAAAATAAAAAACCCTTTTTAACTTTTATATATATATATCAGAATTAAAATAAAAAATTAGGTGGTTACCGATTGTGCCCACGATGAATATGCTGTCGTCTAATTTGAAATAGAGATCTATCTACATGTCTAACTTAAACTTAGAAAGTAGAAATTATAGGCGTGCTTTCATGATTTTTTTTAAAAAGAATTTACGACATATCATTCGGTGTAACAAATTGTAGTAATGACTTCAGGAAAATCAAGGTTTGAGTTCTTTGCTGATCCAAAAGCTAAATTTAAACATGATTTCAAATCCACAAAGAAAGAGAAGTAATAAAAATAAAGATCAAATGAGCAGAAGAAGAGGAGTAGTGAGAGAAGGCGACTCATCAAACAAACATCGACGCGTGGGTATCCCATCTAAAGCCAGAAAAGATTCCAGAAAGAATATATTCGTACTGCCTAAGTGTAACGCTTAACGATTTATATGATTGTTACTGTCCATTTCGCTTGGCATGATTCATAATAGTAAAGAGGAGGTAGTGGCAACGTTACCATAAGCAGAGCCTTAATTTGTTCTCGGGAAATTGATCTCCCGCTTTCTTGTTCTTTGAACCCCAAAAGGAAGTGCATGAAGTCCTTTCTTTGATCATCTTTAGCCCCTGATTCAGCTCTTGCACCGTCTTTTCCAATCCATTCATCTATGACAAAATCATAGATTTTCTCGATCCTTTGTGTTGCCTTCTTCATTTCCCCCTCTATTCCTTGTATATCAAATCTTGCAAGGGCTGGAAAGAAGTCTGAAACATTTGGTTTTCCCAGTATCTCAATGAGTTCCGAGGCTGCCGCTCTAAACTTGGAGCCAATATCAATCTGTGTGTCCCCTTCTAAAGTACCGCCCCAAAACATGCCTGATATCATATTGATCACCGTCGAAAATGCCAATTCCCCGATATTTACAGGTTTGCCAATTTTTCTGTACGTTTCATTAACACTCTCCTTCACCTTCTTTCTCCTCAGAGAATAAAACGCATCAAGATTTGCATTGCTTTGCATCTCCCGCACGAATAGTTTACGCAGCATGCGCCACTCGGGACCATATGGTTGAAATGCAATATCCTTTCCACCGTATGAGAAAGTTTTTGCTGCAATAGTTGGATTTCTATTGGCAAATGTTATGTCTTGGTCACGTACAGCCTCTTTCACCAGTGTTGGAGAGCTTATTATGACACATAACTTCCGTCCGATTGATAGCTTATAGATTGGACCGTAAGTTAGTGCCAATTTCATAAACAATTGGTGAAGATTGGGGCCTAAAAAAGGGAGGTAGCCCACTATGGGAAGGCCACGGGGTCCTGGTGGCAGCTTATCAGCAGTTTCTCTTTGCTTCTTGAATCCCCACTGGAATAAACAGGTACCCAGTATAGTAACAGAAACAGCCAGCAATATCATCGGCAAAAGTATGTCTTCATTATCTTGATCACCTTTACAAAACCAAGACCACGGGCCACAAATGGTGCTCGACAACATGTTATCTGTATTCGTAGCCATTAGAAATTAAAGGATGTTGACGGGAGGATAAGACGGAGATGAACTCGGCTTGAACTGTATCAGGACCAGCCTCTCGCCCTTTAGAAAACTAAGGCGATCGTTTGTTTTTTGGTTATCTTCTGTAAGCAAATAAAGGAATTCATTTGAGAACTCGACAAGTCGATAAGGCTATATATCGTGTGGTCTCTTTTACACTCACTTTTATAGAAAACCATGTGATGATATTATAAAAATATCCGATTATTAATTTTTTAGTTTTGATAATTTCATCTATTTTTTTTAGTTATCGTGGCTTATGATACCTATAAAAAATTTTTTAATGAATTTAAAGATTCTCTAATGATTAAGTTGATAATTTTAAAAAAAAAATAATAATATTACAAAAAGAAACTCTAAAAATAAATATACAATAAAAAATAAAAATTTCAAATCTTTTATTTAAAAAACTGGTGGTTTATTTATAATTCATGCGTATATTTATGGAGAGGAGAATGTAAAGTATAATATTGCCCTAACAATATTTAAAGGGGTATTAATATTGATAAGAAATACCCCTGACATATGTATTAATATGGATAGAAATATGGTAGATCCTAAAATGACTTTCACATGTTATCTTTTACATAATATTAATATTGATGAAAATGTGGTGAATCCTTATAAAAATTTATACACCTAATGAGCATAAAAAAATAGAATTTAAAATGTAATTATGCTCAAACAAGATAGGTTTTTTCATTGGCTGAGCTCAAGGGAGGTGGAACCTTCCTTTTACTAAACTTAAGGGAGGTTGGATTTTATGGGCTCTTAAATTTGAGTTTATCAATAATTTCTTAAGTTTTTGTGATATTTACACTCAAATATTTGTAAAAGTACTTAGTATAATGAGTTTGTCAATTTATTTTTTAAAAAAGTGGGGTGAAAACCTTGGTTAATATATCCAAGAGTCTATATGTAGAGGCATGCCTCATGTTTGAAAAAAAAAAAAACATATCTAGATATGTAGAGGTGAACCATGGAAGAACCTATACTTAGAGAATTTGTTAAGAGAGTGAGGTGAAACTATAGAAGAATCCATACTAAGAAAATTTTTCTAATAAATGGAAAAACTAATGAAGATAAGCTTATATTTAAAAGATTTTATAAAAGGTCAAGAGGAACCTATGAAGGGTGGAGCCTGTGCTTAGAAAATTCTCAAGTGGCTAAGGAAAAAATAATGAGGGTGAGCTTATATTTTAAAACAAATCTCTAAAAAGCTAAAAGGAACGAATCTCTATCAATACTTATACTTGAAAAATTTTTAATGGGAAGAGGGGATGAATCCATATCGACGTCCATATTTACAAAATTTTATAAGAGGCAGGGGGAACCTAAGGAGAGTGATGTTATTGCACTATAAAGACCATGTCAATCTTTTTTTTAAAGAGTTATTGCATTTTTTAAGAGTTGAAAACATGTGACCTCCATGACGATGACATGGAGTGTGATAGCCCTTCATTGAAGAGAGAGACCAAACTTAAAAGTAAGATATTTAAGATGATCCCTGGAAATAACATAAAATCCAAGATCGTATTTGGAGAGTTATGTTAGTTAATTGGGTTCTAGTTAGTCTTAATAGTATATATTTAACAATAATATTTTACGAACTGTAAAATAAAAATATTATATATGATTTTTTATAATGTATTGTTTTCAAAAATATTTTTGTAACATGTTATTTTATTTTATTTTATCATGCTAGAGCAAGAAAAACAGTCGGTAGAAAAAAAGGTCACTTGATGTGTTTTAGAATTGCAATCATGCTGATGCATGGTTTTATAGAAAAATCAGATTAAAAGACGGAGAAAAGAGGGAGCTTCTAGTTTCTTTGTTTTTTGAGAAAATAACACTTTTTAATTTTTTTTGTTAGTAAAATAATATATAAAATATATAATAAATATATATTTTTAATGGTGATAAAATAATTGTTATACTTGTTGATAAATAAACATGTTGGGTTTTAAAAGAACAATAATTTAGAATAAATAAATAAAATAAAAAAAATAATCATAACTTGTGTATCTCTTTTACAAACAAAATAATGGCTGGTGGGCCAACCTGAAAAAGAAAACGAAGAGACCGTAGTAGACAACTTACAAAAACCCCATATGACAACTAGATATATTTTTCATGCCAATTCTTTCTTTCCAAATCTAGTGTTCCTGGCACTACTCTTGAATGCATGCATGCCCCATTTAGATTTTGTGTTTGATTTCGTTATATACAACATAGCAATCATTTTCTTAGATTCTTACCCCCATTAATTCATTTTTACGGTATTTTTTAAACCAATTGAAATTTTTTAATTTTTAATTTATTTCAAATTAATTTTTTTAGTATTTTTAAATTTTTTTAATGTGTTAATATTAAAAATAAAATAAAAATATTATTTTAATAAATTTTTAAATAAAAAATACTTTAAAAAACTATCACTACTATACTACCAATCAAGTTACCAATGAAGTTTAATTTATATGGGTTCAAGTTTTACTATATATATTTATTATTCTTGTGGTGCCTTACATGTTTATTGGACTCGCAGAATATTCAGTAAATTATAAAATTAGTTGTGATACATAAAAACTGATCTGGATATCTATATAAATCAAAAAAAAAAAAAAAGTTACCAAGTCCAACAAATTAGTCGGTGTACAGTTTGCATAGTTTAAAAACTTGATATTTTGGCAAGTTGCCCTTGGCAAGGAAACCAGCGACTTTATGGCCAGCCAAACCATGACGTGTATTTTAGAACTTACCTTTTAATTAGATTTTGTGTTTGATTTTGTTATATACAACAGAACAAACATTTTCTTAGGTTTTTAGCACAGTGGAGAGAATTCAGTCCACCAAATTATTTGGTATACAGTTTACATAGTTTAAAAAATTGATATCTGGGCAAGGAATCCTTGACTCCTTTATGGCCAACTAAACCTTAAAAAGGATAGAGCATGTCGCAGATGCTAACAAATATCAGCTTTGTTTCTCGAGTCCTATATATTATCAGCCATTTATTAAATTATATTATTTTTTTTCAAATATTATTTTTACTTGATATCACATGCATGACGTGTATTTTAGAATTGCAATTTGCTGAGGGTTTTATAGCGAAGTCAGATTAATAAAAGACAGTGGAAAAGAGAACACGCGACGCGTGTAATTATCGGCTGCCTGTTTTTACATGACCAAATTGTTGTGATTGTGAAACGTTTCTTATAGTCGAGAAAAGAGTTTTAACAACTTTCAACCCTCCATTTATTTATATAAAAATAGGATGATTGACATATAAAAATATGAATTATTAAATATGAATATAATATGTAAAACTTGTATAAAAAAATGGGCTTTTGAATATTAATTGAAAATAAAATATCCATTTCATTATTATGTTTACCATAATTGTTTTACATGGTTTGTTTAGATTAGTTATTTTTTAATTTGTTTTTCTTTTATCGCATACAAATTATTGGGTCATGATCTTTTATGTATTTGTTTTTATTAAACCTTGTTTTTCATAACTTGATAAGTTTTTGTTTAAAAATTAATGGTCATGTAAAACAATTATTTTTAATTTTATTTTAAAAAATTAATTTCCTTTTTATTTTGTGAAGTTTGTGAACGTGAAAAGAGTCATCATACTTTACTCTACATCATCTAAATTCTAAAGTTCCCACTTCAGGTGGATCATATTGGTTTGTTATTTTTTATTAATTATTGTATTAAAATAATTATAATTCGAGATATTTATCTAATTATTTTCTAAAGCTTATTATTACAAGAAGAACCTTGAACCGTTGAAGGGAGTTCCTCTCACAATTTAACCTCCGGCTAGCAAAAGACAACCATGTGATTTTAATTGAGGCATTTTATTTTTTGTGCCCTCATATTCCTCATCCCTTAGTACAGTCTGGCATGATGAATAATATTAATTGGACTGGCCTGTACATGACAAATAACTATTTTTTATATATATATTTAGTGTGTATTGAATTGAATTGAATAATTTGTTTTATTTTATATTTAATGTATACTTAGAAATGTACTCCCATCTCAAGTATAAAGGTGGGACTCATGTCTATGTAAGAGGGAGGATTACAGCTCCAATATTATACCTACCAGTTTCTCAACATTTCATCTTCTTAGCATTAATTTCCCATGTATATGTAACATTAATTCTACTTCCTAAGATCCTCTATTGTTTCGAAGGCCAAGGAAATGATTGTTCCATCAATGGAAGGACACCAAGAAATATATTAGCTCTTTTGGATTCATATTTTATCAGGTATCTGTCTATATTCGAAGATGATAGCTGCAGATAAACACCAAATGGCTTGTTTTACTAACAATTTATTCTATCACAGAGATGTGGAAAGTTCTATTTGTTATTGGATTTTAAAAATATTTTTGAAAATTTTATTTTTTATTTTAAATTAATATATTTTTTAATATTTTTAGATTATTTTAATGAGTTGGTATCAAAAATAACTTTTAAAAAATAAAAAAAATTATTTTAATATATTAAAAATAAAAATACTTTAAAAAATAACAACAACCCACCTTCCAAACACCTTTAAATAATTTTAAATCATCCACGAATCAGATCGATTCAATAACAATACTATTTCGTTGTCGACTACGTAGAGAGTAGAAATGTTTGCACATATATTAATGTATTTTTGGCCCACCTGGTAAACGTTGCCTCTGCAGTCTGCAGTGGAGCCTAATAGCGAGTGAAGGACAAGGACACGATAGGGCCTACCCTGTGCTAGCCCATAGCAAGTGTACTGGTTACAAAAACAACCACAAAACCAATCACACACATGAAAGTGGTAAAGCCATAATTTTTTTAATAAGAAAATAAATCATTAATAAATATTTAATATTATATATTATATCAAGAAATTATAAAGCATAAAAAATTATTTACTTAACTAATTAATAATTTAAGACTTGAAAATAAATTTTATATAAAAAAGTCAAGAATAGTAATTTAAAAGAAAGAAGAAAGGCTCTTAATTAATTAATGAAATATATAGAAAAAAGGGGGAAAATTAGTGAAATATGCTAAAAATATATATTATATTGTAAGTTAATAATAGCTTACTTGAGTTAATTAGTAGCTAGCAAAAAAAATTAAATATGTTAAGACATTATTAATATTCTAATATAAAAAATATTTTGGAAAAAAAATAGTTTAACGGGCTATTCATATTCTAATATAAAAAATATTAAAAAAAAATTAAGGAGATAATTGCTCCCTTTTGACACTAAGTAAGTGAGATATTTAAAAAGTATCATAAAATTGTTGAACATCCGTACAAGGCATAAATATAGGTTTTTTGAAGTGATAATGAAGGAGAGTATCATAGACTTGAACTTCAGTAGCATTTGAAAACACATGACATGAAACTATTAACAGACTACTTGTTCAAATATGGCCTAGCAGAACAGGGTTGTTGAGTACAAAAATCACCTTTATTTTTTGGGAGATTGCTAGTGCTTCACTAGTATAAAATCATACGCCATTAACCACTTGGAAGAATCACTTGCTTTGTAGCATATTTAATGACTTTGTTGACTTTCAAACACCATTACAAATTTTAATTTTTTATCAAATCGTGTTTTTTAAAATTTTGATATATTTTTTTATTTAAAATAATTTTTTATATTTTCAGATCATTTTTATGTATTGATATTAAAAATAATTTTTTAAAAATAAAAAAAATTATTTTAATATATTTCTAAATAAAAAATATTTTGAACTGCTATCATTACTATAATTTCAGGTACTAATACAATTTGTACCCTAATAATCCTAAATTTATTATCATATATTTTTAATATGCTGTATTTGTACACCTTCATAAACACAAGGTAATAATTTAACTTGTTAAATTATATGATTTTTTTTTTTGATATGCAAATCATCAAAAGAGATATTGATATTATTATTATTATCAGAAAATTAACAAAAACAACAAAAATACTAGCATAAAATTGTTGGTAATTTCTAGTTGAAATAGAGTTAAAAATTTTTTTTGTCTAAATGTAAATAAGGTTCTATTGGTAATTTTTGACAAAATAAATAAAATAAACAAATAATAAAAATTTTGTCAGCTCGACGCATTAGTATTTTGTAATGGAATTGTCAACATACATTTCACTAGAAAACTTAATTGAATTAAAGCATGATAGTTCTCTCTTCCCCCATTTCTTCCTTTTTATTTTTTTCTAAATATAAAAATTAATGGACTTTTTTTTTCTTTCAAATCCAGTCACCCTAAATTGTCAGCATCGATTTACATCTATTAATAGCATCAACATTCTTCTCTCAGTTTAATTTCATGTGAAGTTTTGCTACACCAAGCACACCTATCTTTTTTTTTTTTGGTAACACATCTATATTTTAGTTAATTTATTGAAATCTTTTTGTAGTATTTATAGTTTGATGGATGTATGATTTGTACATTAAAGTTTGTTTGAGATATGAGGAAAATAGATTTTATTTGTTATTTGATAAAACTTAATTTAATTTTATAACTTAGATATGTTATAATTGAATAAATAATAAATTATTTAATGATTACCAATTACATTTTGTTAATTTTATTATGAATTTATAAATTTAAAAAAATTTAATTTTTTATGAAATTGATAATAATAGTGGAAATGATAAGAGAGAAGTGGTAGTGGTAAGTATGTTATAATGAAAATGATGATAATAGTAGTGTTTTTTTTTTGGACAATGATACATTGAAGGATAAGATATATATATATATATATATCTATATATATATATATCTATATATATATATATCTATATATATATATATCTATATATATATATATCTATATATATATATTACAAGCTTTTTTCTCTCACTACACTACCACAATGCAAACACATGCTAAGAATAACTTTAATTTCTATATATATATATTACAAGTTTTTTTCTCTCACTACACTACCACAATGCAAACACATGCTAAGAATAACTTTAATTTCAAATCAAGAAAATATGCTTATCGCTACAACCGAATGAAAGGTTTTCGACTCTTATAATCAGTGAACCATTGCATCACGCGGCACTGACCTATTATAGCATCTTCACAACAATCAATTTGAACTCCTCTCTAAATAGAAGAGAAATTAATTTTTGTAGCACTCTCCACCAACACGTCAAAAAAATCATTAACCATGAGGTCCAACCCAATGACACACCGCTGAAGACGCTGCATTAGAACGTGACAGTTCTACAAACACCACATGATACAGGGAACATTCGTCAATTACCCAATTGACATGCAACACAACAGTATTCAACTTTCACTGACAGGTTCCTAAAGAAATTTTAACACTGCAAGTGCTTGCCATGAGAATTGCAACATTGTCTAGAGACAGAAGCAATCAGTGTAACAAAATCCTAAATGCACTCTGACAGCACAGCTTACATTGTGAAAATGGCAATTAGTGTTTGGTTTATTTGGACCACAAAAATGTAATTGTCTCATCTATCAAAACCCACATTTAGGTTGGAATCATGTATAACACTTGAAAATTGTTCTTCCAAGAAAGTCTACTTATCTGCTCAATTCTGCTGCTGCTTAGCTCTGCGAACACATTCATAATAACCCTTAGTGAGGGGGGCACATTTCAGAACATCATCAGCATGCTCCTTGTAGCATGCCCTGCAAGCATTATAATCAACCAAACATGGCATAGGTTTCTGGTTTGGAAGCTTGAATTCCTTATCACAGAGATTCTTGGCTCTTTCAGTTACTTGCTGCACCGTGCTATCCTCCTGCTTCTGGAACATTTCCAGAACCCTCTGGCTCTCTTGAATGACTGATCGAATTGCATCCAACTCGGCATTTGCAGGATGTACAGGTTGGGTTATTGGCAAGTACAGTGGAGGTTGAACTGGCCATCCTGGAGAAGCGATCCGTTTGTGTGTTTCAGAATCATCATGCAGCTGTTTCTCATTCACCTTAGCTTTGAGCAGGGGAGTTTCTCGTCGGGTCTTAGGTATAGTCTTCTTTGCTTTCTTCTTTAATTTCACCCCATCATTAGCAAACCGATTAACAAGTTCAGGAGTAATTTGAACTGAAAAATCACCCATAACAGAAATCCCCCTCCCCTAAAAAGAAAATACCTGAAACATCAATAGGAGTTTGAGCGACATTAGAATCAAATAATCCAAAGCACCAGCCTACTTGTTGTACACATGTAGAAAAAAACTCTCCATGCCATTGATGTTAGTAATAGGCTTGTTCTTACAGCTTACAAGGAACCGCACTGGTTAAGAAATATTAATAATCCAGTATATGTATAAAGAAGATGGAATAACAGAAGAACGCGTATCTAATCTGAGTCTCATTACAGAAAACAACGGTAGATAAGGAGCACAGTAGACATTAAGGGAATCCCATCAAATTTATCCCCTTCCATTGCTAACAACAACTACATCCCTTCCTACGAATTACAATGGAGAATGCGCAAAACACACTTCATTATTACATAACTTAAGGAATCAGCATTGAAGCAGGAGAAAAGTAGGCAATTGGATAATCATGGTTAATTCTAGGGTTTTGCGTTTGTGCAATACTAAAGTAAAATTATGATATTAAGAAAATTAAATAAAGAAAAGATAGAGAGAAAGAAAAACGCCTGTGAGAGACAAAATTAATGTGGAGAAAAGCCACTCGATTCGATCACGATCCACCTCCCTTTCCGCCTTCTTCTTCACTGGAATGAAATAGTCTCTTCGTTCAATATGAAAGCGATGTCGTGTCCTTCAATTTTCGGGGGTTCTGAAACCTCCAGCACTCTCCTGAACGACTCGTCCGTCATGGCTTTGGTCATTTCGAGAGTAAGTGATAATGTAGTCCTTGTAGTTTATCAAGCGTTTATTAATTAATCCTTATACTCCTAAACAAATTAATTAATCCTCAATCCATGAGTTAATAACCACACATGTTTGTTTGTGCCAGCATGGATTTGAAAAGAAATGGCAGCTTTAAAAATTTAGATCGGTTCAGGTCTTGATTGAATCAATGACGTGGATAATCCAATTAAATATCTCAAGCCCAGGTTCCTACTTCTGGGACAAATCGAAACGGGCTTGGGAACTATGGTATAAAATATTATAAGAAGCTGTTTATTGGAAAACAATGTAGATGCAGATTAAAAAAAAAAAAAAATACTATTTATTGGAATGGTATAGTATCGATTTTATCATTAACACCACAAAAAAATTAAAATACTGAAATCAAAGCGCAACTTGATATTTCCAAATGGTTTTTTCATTTTCAACATCTCACGGGTAATTGTCAAATGAGTTTTTATTCTTTTCAGAGTTTTTTTGGTTGTTACTGTATTAGCTTACTACTATATCAGTTTAGAAATAATTTAATATTTAATTAAATATAAAAAAATAATCAAACATAATACAATACTCGTAAATGTTTGGAGGTGCTAGCGTATTTTGGGTGGTTTATCTAGCATTTCTTGGTGTTTAAAAATATCGTTTTTTCTGTATTCTCCCTATTTGGATAGCGTTTATAGACGTTGGGTGATTGATTTGTTGCTGGTAAGATTTTTTTTTTATTTCTTCTCCCCTTAAAATAACAATTGGTTCTTTTTTATTTTTGATATTTTAAATTCAGTTTTTATTTTTTTGATTTCTAATTTTTATCTATTGGCTCTTTTTTTAAAAGTTTTATTTGTTTTTAATTTTGTAAATCAATTTTAATTTGATATTTATTACTTTTTTTAATTTGGTCTCTATTCTTTTGATTTTGATTTTTTTATTTATCTTTTTGTAAAAGTTTTATTGGTTTTTATTCTCATCCTTTAATCCAAATTTATGATGTTATGTTTTGCAATTTGATCCTTGTTATTTTAATTTTTTTTTATACTTTTCAATAAGTTTTATTTGTTTGTAGTTTCATCATTAAATCCAAATTTATAGTACATTATTTTAATTAATTTCATCCTCATTCTTTTGGTTTTTTTCTTAATTTTTTTGCTAAATTGATTTTTCTTTTTAATTTCACTGTTTAATCAAATATAAAATTTATTTTTGTTTCAATTTTTATTTTTATTCTTTTAATTGCTAAATTTTTATAATCTTTTTGTATAATTGAAATTCTTTCTTCAATTTCATCTTTTAATATTTAATTGATTCAAAATTAGACTTCATGATTTTTCTAGATATGGTGTTTCAGATTTAATAACCTGAGTCATGAGTTTGAAAAGTTAGCACAAGTTGATATTTTTTTTTAAAAAAATAAGTTTTATAATTATCTTTATTTTTTTATTAGGTCATTTCAATCTTATGATTTAGATCATGATTTTGACAGGATATCTTGGATTATCTCAACTCCAATTACCTAAATTACAGGTTTATCATATTAACTTAAGTTAACCAAGATTTTTTTTTGTTTCTTCTCCCCTTGAAATAACAATTTGTTCCTCTTTATTTTTGGTATTTCAAATTCAGTTCTTATTCTTTTGATTTCTACTTTTTATCTATTAGCTCTTTTTCTAAAAGTTTTATTTGTTTTTAATTTTGTCAATCAATTTTAATTTGATATTTATTACTTTTTTTAATTTGGTCTTTATTCTTTTGATTTTGATTTTTTTCTATTTATCTTTTTGTAAACGTTTTATTGGTTTTTATTCTCATTCTTCAATCCAAATTTATGATGTTATGTTTTGCAATTTGATCCTTATTAGTTTTATTTTTATTTTTTTGATGCTGTTCAATAAGTTTTATTTGTTTGTAGTTTCATCATTAAATCCAAATTTATAGTACATTATTTTTATTAATTTCATCCTTATTCTTTTGGTTTTTTTTTTAATTTTGCTAAATTGATTTTTCTTTTTAATTTCACTCTTTAATCAAATATAAAATTTATTTTTGTTTCAATTTTGATTTTTATTCTTTTAATTGCTAAATTTTTATAATCTTTTTATATAATTGAAATTCTTTCTTCAATTTCATCTTTTAATATTTAATTGATTCAGAATTAGACTTCATGGTTTTTCTAGATATGGTGTTTCAAGTTTAATAACCCGAGTTACAAGTTTGAAAAGTTAACACAAGTTGATATTTTTTTTAAAAAATGAGTTTTATAATTATCTTTATTTTTTTATCAAGTCATTCCAATTTTATGATTTAGATCATGATTTTGACAAGATATCTTGAATTATCTCAACTTCAATTACCTAAATTACAGGTTTATCATATTAATTTAAGTTAACCAAGATTTATTTTTTATATTCCTTTTTTATCTTATTTGTTCTTTCATATTTAATGAGCTATTAATTGAGATATATTCTTTGTTTTTTTTTTTTTAAATATTTTCCCCCATGTTATCATTTTTTTTAATATTTGATTCATCTACAATTATTTTTTTATTTAATTAAAATAAAACTAATTTATTCAATTTAATTGAGTTTATAAACCCAGTAAGATATAGATATATATATATATATATAATGTTGTTTTTTAAAAGTATGTCAAGACCCGCGCACATGGTTATAGCTGATGATTCAACATTTCACTTTGCAATCACTCGTTTTTTTAT
Source organism: Populus euphratica (assembly GCF_000495115.2). NCBI lineage: Eukaryota > Viridiplantae > Streptophyta > Magnoliopsida > Malpighiales > Salicaceae > Populus > Populus euphratica. Next base: position 832,094 of record NW_011499897.1, read on the forward strand.
CCGAAAAAAATAATGACCCTGTAGCGAAGCGCTGAAACAGGAGCTTGTGTGTGCGTGGAAGAGTGGTCTTCTTACATGCGGAATTCACAACTCAAGCATATAATAGCGTTACATCATCTGGTTTTGGATGAATTTCACTCATTTGTCAATTTAAAATAAGCAGTGAAAATTTATTACCAAATTTTACCCAGGAGCACCCCTTTTTCTGGCAGCCCCAATTTTTATTTTTTTTAATTAGAAGCTCGTGCTGGAGACCCACAGGTCCTGAGTTCTGATTCTAGCTGTTTACAGCAGAATGTCATTTTCCTTAACTATTATTACTATTTAGTCCAAAATGACCAATGATATCTTGCAAAAGGCATTACCCTCGCTAATTAATCGCAGCAGTAATACATGAATACCTCAGCATATCCATTTCTTTAAGGTGGTATTGTCATGGGTGTCTGTAATGCCATATCATGTTCTTTATGATATATGTTATTGGTCTGATAATATACATAAACTTGTCTATTTCTTCAACACATCAACATGCTTTTTGAACACAGCTCATCTTTCTTTAATGGCTCTTTTCAGTTTTCTGCAATGTGCACTAGCCATGCGTACTTTTTTTTTACAGAAAGCTTTAAACTCTTCACATATTGTACTGGAACTCCATAACTTTACATTTAGATGGTACACACACATCAACAGAGGTAGGGAATGGACACCTTTCTCTAGTTATAATTGGAGTCTTGTTTTCATTTTTTATTTTTTATAAAATAAAAAACACTTGAAAGCTGCAGCATCAGCTTAATTGTGTTGCTTTTCAAAAGCATGTCCTGACCCACACATGATTCTAGCTCATGATTCAACATTCCACTTCGCAATCACTCGTTTTTTCAAGGCCGTGCCAGTCACAGCACTGTTCGATGGAGCTTGAGAACCTTACGTGCAGTGTCTTCACATCTTCCACGCCCTTTTTTAAGCACTCACCTGATTGTTTTCCTTGAAAATCTTCTTATTTCTGCTGAGATCCTACTCTCTTGCTCCAATTCCGTAAAATTAAGAAAAAAAAAGGTTCTTGTCATGAGGTTTATATTCTTATGTACCGTGATTTTACAAGGACCAATGCCTTTTCTCCCTTATCTTGTCCTTTCCAAGTTTAAGGTGTGTTATTAGGGCTAACGTTAGTTTAATTATGGGGCTTCATAGATAATCTTCATATTGCGAAATTTGCCTTGCCTTGTTTCTGAAGAAAACTCACATCGACACAAACTTCGTTTCATGATTGTGCAATTTGACAGGAAGAACTTCTTGCTTACAATTGATGGCTTTCAATTTTCTTATCATATGAATAAAATTTTGAAGCGCCTTCATGATAATAAGAAAATTGAAGCTCATTATCAAACATCTAATCTTAATTCTTACAAATGTTGAATTCAAGGTCTATTGAGATGTTATAATCTAGTCGTCAAGATTATGGATTGATCAAATGGGCTAATATTTTTTTTTATTTGCGAAGACATTCTTTCGGAATAAATTCTTCTCAATCAAGCTCAAGGTGACATAAGATCTTTGGACCTTGGCAATGTTCTGACCAATGGTTGCAGACACACTTAGGTTAGAATCTTCACTCAAAATCATGAATTCCCTGTCAAAGATAGAAAAAAAATGGTCCATGTCCGGGTTTTGTTTCCAATCTAACTAATTAGTTTGATCAATTCTAGCTAACTTTACACATCAAGAAGTTAGATCGTCCTGCAAAAGGAGTGGGTATTCCCTGGCTTCTTTATTTCTAGCACAATTTGTGTTCAATACGAAGGGCTAAAAAAACTAAATAAATAATGGCACAGCAGAAAATTTTATTTATCAAGAGAAGCAACTAACCAAATTCATTGTTCTGAAATAAACGGAATAAAAAAAAGATTAATTAAAGAGGCCATTAATCCATTTGGGAGTGAGGGGGTTCCAAAAGAATCCTAGTTCTGATCAGTCGGTAGCCTTTTGGTAGGTTCTAGAGTGAATTGATCAAGTAGTGCTTTTTAGCTCCACTAAAGAACTCATGCTGAAGGGCATATCCAGATGAGAGGTATCATGATTAAGACTGTTGCTTAAGGTGCAATTATATTAGCGAAAACATCCTGATCAGGTGCACTTTTTTCTCCAGAATATCTGTTAAAATAATGATGATGAGGCGACAAGTTCATAGAAAAGAAACATTAATGGAGTTTGAGCTCCTTAAAGTTTCATTATCTTCTCAGCTTAAACTATGAACACATAAATATCTTTGCCACGCCACATGTGGCTCGATCCATAGCAAATGAATATACATCATTCTTGAATGCTGTGAGATATCCCAGCTATAATCTAATATCATTCACTTAAAAATTGCTGATTATTCTGTATCAGAATAATCTCCAAGACATCAGTAACATTGAAGAGAGCATCAAGCCTTCAACACTTCAGTATTAATAATATAAAGTACACAGCTGCTTTTGTGTTAACAAAAGTTGCACCCTTTCTACGAGTGCTGGTACTTTAAACAAAGGAAAGTCCCCCCTGTATTTCAGTGTCTAAAGTTTAACCTTTCTGTACATCCTGCATAAAGGTAAGAGTTCAATGTTTTTTTTTTTTCAATGACAGGCATTGCCTTTTTTCCTTTTCTGCCTGACCTGAATCTTTTTCACTTTAATCTATGGAAGTCTTTGTGTTTGAATTCGTAAAATTTGAAAATTTGCACAAAGGCATAGCTGCTTCATGAACCACCTACCAAACTGCATTAGCAACTTGAAAATCTCTCTGATAATAGAGTACTACTTGTTCTGTACAAAGCAGAGTGAATTTAGACAGTGAGATTTATGCTACTAAATCATGAGCCCTGTTTCTTGTTTGTTTGGTGAGCTATCTGCTGAATCTTAAAACCCCTATTGATATGGGCAGAAATAAAGTTTTTGATCCTGCAGGGTAATGAAATTCTGCTGAGACCAGTGGCTACCATTCAAGGAAAATCAGAGTTGTCCATGTTAGTTAATCACCACGGATTAAGAGTGCAATTATTGGATTAATCACTCTCTTAATAGTTACAAAAAATAATCCATAACATCATCCACTTTATTTCCATCGTATGTACATCGTATACAAACAATTATAATGCTGTAAACAACCCCACTAGACAACATCTGCCAGAGCCTGTCCCTATCTCTTACATATGAGATCACAACATTTGTAAAGCACAGAGTAATGTCACATTTTAATGATTTTGGTTTGATATCACTGTTTAACTGGGTTGGTGAGAAACCTCTGAAGAAGACGGGTATACTTCGACCCACCCAGCAATATTTACCTTCTGATGAAACATGTAAGACAGATAAAATTCAAACCTGACAACCTAACTTCAACAACACATGATACTTCGTAACATGTTCACATTTGAAGATGTAAGATTTTCTCAACAACACTCTAGCATACACGCGTATAATCTAGCGATTGAGTTCCATCTCTAATATGTTAAGTGCGCTTAATTCAATGGTGTCGAAACAATCGAATCCGAAATCATGAACGCCAAAATCTTGACAATCCGATAACCCTGTGTAGTTGTCCTCCCATGATGGATAATCCATGTAATTGTTAGTATTTTCTGCGGCCAGAGGAATAATTTTGTTCCATGATGCATCAACTAGCGGAGGCTCATCCATCCACAAGCTATTCAGTAACATTTCATCATTGCAAATACTATCTAACAAGAGCGAATCCTCGGTACTACAAGAATTTTCAGTCGGTGATCTTGAATTATCATCCGAGTTAATAACGATGCCATCCTTTTCTTGCATATCATTGTTGTTACTGGATTCTGGCAAAAGATCAGCAGGATATGATGAGCTTTCCTCAGGCTTGGCTTCTTTGTGTAAGGGTTCATGTGTAACAGGATCGATTCCGCTCTTCAGAAGCTTCTTCTTTATATGAGTGTTCCAGTGGTTCTTAATCTCATTGTCTGTCCTTCCTGGCAATCTAGCAGCAATCTTGGACCACCTAAGTGAAAGGAAAAAATATCCAACTCTAAGTTTTACTTTCATTCCAAAATCAGACTCCGAAAATTCATTAAAAATTATTCATCACTTGAATCTTAAGCAAGCAGCAATAATATATACTTAGTTTGTGAGCTCATTTGAAAAGCAGGCAATTAATGAACTATTAAAATGACGACTAATTTATAAAACCACGATCGATCGCATAGTTATTCTTGCACTTTATGGCAACTTGCAGATCCAAATGACTCTTTTGTTGAAATTTTATGGCCCTGTCTTGTACCCCACCTTTCTATCTGCTCATATGATCGAATATAAGAACAAGAAATATCTGCAGGTTTCAAATATTAATAATTTTTCAAACTCATATGTTACCCCAATCTATCACGTCGCATACTCGGCAATCTAAAGACTTGATTACTTGAATTTTTTCCTCAAATGCAATCGACTACATGTTAATTAATTACCTTGTCAAACACTTCAATTCAAAAAACGCATTACATTGATCTTTCAACACGGCGATACAAGACGTGCTTAACCTTCACATTAGTAATATGTTAACCTACTCCACAAACGTTAGCAGAAAACCATGTCCATGAAGACAACCACCCAGACACCATTAATAAAACAACCAAAATATTTAAACAATATGCTTTGATGCAAGTTCATCACCAACAATATGTATATATGAATGTAACAAGGACAAGAGATTTAACCTATTGCCAAGACGAGCATGGAGATCAATAACCAGCTGTTCTTCTGCTTCTGTGAGGAGCCCTCTCTTCAAGTCAGGGCGAAGATAATTAGTCCAACGAAGCCGGCAACTCTTGCCGCATCGTCGGAGTCCTGCGAGCTTAGGGACAGCCCTCCAACAACATTGGCCATTGGTGAGAATGAAATTAATGAGTTTTTTATCCTCTTCAGCTGTCCAAGGACCTTTCTTGACCCCGAGTTTGTCACAGCAAGGTTGCCTTCCCATATTGCACGAAGTAGCTAGCTAGCTGACTGTAGCTAAGCTTACACAAATAAATAAACAAAGCAAGTCTCGTCAATATTGCTACCTGTGAAGACTCGAAAGCCCCCTCAACCACCTTTATATAAAGCTCCTAAGTGTTTATAAAAACACAAAACACATCCATTTATGGAGGGAGGGAAGGAGATTCCAGGGTCCACCATTGGTTTGTGAAAGGGAGATGGGAACTAGAATGGCCTGTTCTGGTTTATGCGGGTGCACAAAAAAAAAAATAAGTGAAAGAGAATATTGATAAATGACCCAAGGACAGAGCTCCATCTTAACACCCAAAATATTATTATTATTATTATTTTAATGAAATTCTTCCCATTTTCCTACACAACCCCACTCCCTGATTGCACTCTTACTCCACCATTCCATCAGCTATTTCGTCATCCCCACGTTTAAGTGTCCCTGTAATATCTGTACTCTATTACACCATTTGCTAATCAATAGGTAACATGTCTTAATTTCCATCAATGACATTAACCGTTGGATTCGTACACAAATTAATCTCTCTCTCTCTTATTTGAGCTTTCCCAAAACCGATGTTTGTACCGTGCATCGGAGCCTTTGGGTGAAAATTCAAACATCCAGTCACGACTATGATCGGATGTCAAACAATTCTATCATGAACGGGAATATTATGTTGTCATTAGTTACCGATCGATTTATGTTTGTCTAATCAAAATTATTATTAAAATCAACATGTAAACTCTAAATTTACATAAAAATCAACATTGATCACCGAATTTTTTTTTTTTATTTAAGTCCAGTAAGTGCTTTGGTTTGTTGAGATAGAAAAAGACTTCCCGGATTAAATAGGATTTATGCGAGAACCAAAAACATCACAGAAAGAGCTATAGTGTTATGTATCTTCACTTTATTGAGTTTACATGAGCATGAGTGACTATGTTTAAAGCCATTAATGTTGAAGTCATTTTGTATTGATTAATCTTTCGACTACAAGTCACGAAACCGATCCATCTTTTCACAGCTGCTTAGCATTTCGTGATATGTAGGATGATAGGGTTGAATGAAGAAATATGATCCTGTGCCTTGTTACTGGAAAGCACAAGTAGCAAAATCAAGTGGCACTTCCAAGATATATATATCTATCTCAGAGGCAAGATGATCTGATTGGGGGGAAATCACTTCATTGAATATTGAAATCCGACAAAATAATCTCTGACGATTTGAAGGGCTTCAAGCAGAAAATCTTCATTTGTAATTTGAGCAACGCCTTTTTTTTTCCCCCTTGTTTCATAATTAGGAGGATAATTAATATGTTTTTTTTTAATCAATTTTATAAGAGAATTGACTTTTGTTTTATAGTCATATATAATAATAAAAAATTTGAGATTTTCATAGCAGATTTCAAATTTAAATTATGATATATATTTTTTATAAAAGCTTGAAATAATCAAGATTTTATTTACTAATCTAAATCTATAAAATATTTTTTTTAAGGATGGAGTTTTCTCGAATTAAAAAAAAATTACAAGAAAAATGAAGTAATGGGAGGAATGGAGAATTAAAAGATAGAGGGACTTGAGACATACCAAAATTACTTTATGATAATACATGTGCCTTGATTTGGTAACGTATCCGATGCCCCAGTATATGGAAGATGAAACTGTGAGGGTTTCGGATCTCTGGTTTATAAATTCAATTACTGATTCATCGCTTCCGCCAATGACATCGACTGTATATACTGTGTGTGTGTGTGTGAGTGTAATTCCTCTAATTTTTAAAAGAAAAATAAAATTAAAAAAAATAAGTCCAGGTGGTCATCGTGTAATGGTTGATTGAATCAATATGTAATCTTTCTGAAAAATCAACCGGACTTGAGACAAAGGAAATACTTAACTCCCTGTTCCCGCAGGTCTGATCGCTTTCCTTTTGATACCAATTTTCTAAGCACATGATAAAAAATAAATAAAGAAAGAAAGAAAAAGAAATGCAGGACCATATGTACGTATTCTAAGGAAATGGGTGTAGTCTAGTTTTCATATTTTTTATAGAGGCCTTGGCTCCACCACGAGTTCCGATACAGCACTCAACTAAGTCAAAATTATATTATAAAAAAAATGGGAGGGCTGGTTGGTTCACCATGCTATCCGAGAGGAATTGCCATGGAATTGTACAAAGATTTTTTTTTGGTCCCTGGGTTGTTTTTATTTTGATCCTTTAATTTTGTTTCTTTTTATTTGATCCTTTAATATTGCATTAATTTGGGATTGATGTTGGTGATTTATTTATATGAGAATCTCATATTGTTAGAGAACTGTTTCGTCACTTGGTTGATGTTTTGTTTTTCAAAACAAAATTTAATTTTATTAATTTTAAAAAATTAAAGTTTTAGGGACCGAATTTGAGACTTGAACTAATATTTAATTTTTTTATTTATTATATTTGATCATCATTCTTTTAGTTTTAATTTTTTTTTATTTTTTTCTTAATATATTTTATTTTTCAATTTTTGTCTTTTATTGTTTATTTCATTTAATTTTTATATCAGTTTTCATTATTTAAATTGTTATTTTTTTAACTTTTTAATTTTTTTTAGTTTTTTGAAATTAGATTATTAAGCCTTCAACTTCATCATTTTTATTTTTTAATAGGGTTATCCTGTATCATATTTCAAATTCTAAGTTAGTTGAGTTAATTTTGATTGACTTATAATTTTTTTTTATGTTTTTATAATTAATTTTTATAATTATATTATTAATGAATTTAATTTATTGAATTCATTTACAGTAATCATCCGAGTACTAGATTTTATTATTTAAAAAAAACTATTATTATTTAAATATTCTTCTTATATATATAAAGTTTTTTGAACCTACCTATGATGTAGCGTTAACTTATATGCTAAATAGAAAAGGAATTTTATGTTAACTTTGAAGAGAGAGAAAGAAATCATTTGAGGTTTGAAAAATAGTGTTATTTATGTAAAGATGATGTCTATGTAAGTGAAAAATGTAATGAAACATTTTTGTTTTCATTCTAATCTCTATATTGATTTGCTTCTTTACCAAAGCACAAAGGTAATTAGCAACTTGCCAAATCTACTTATCTTCTAAGTTGTATAAGCAGTGACTTGATGGCGCTCGGTAATTAAGAAAAAGTGTGTTGTAGTCATGCTTGTTTTTTCTATCTAAACATTTATATCTTCTACCATTTTTTTCAATATAGCAAATTGAGAAAAATCATTTGTTTAACTAAGCTTATGTCTAACCTTACCATTTGTTTAGTTTAGTTTAGTTTAGGTGATTAACTACAATATTCCAATAAGATAATTACTTAGCTTACTTAACTAGCATTTATCAATGCTCCATTCAGTTGATCATCACCATTGTAGATATAATCTCAGAACTTTAGAAGATCTTAACCTGAAATTATCTGCTAAGCATGTTAGTATCACTCTCATAAACATGCGTGCACATTTTGATAAAATTAACATCATAGAAATGTTTTTGGCTAAAAAAACTCAAAATCCCTACCGTATATTATGATTTTGCTCTTATTCGTTGGGAGAAAATCAAAAGATAACCAGAACCAAGTTTACTATACGAGTCTTTTGTTTGATTATGAGACTAATTTGGCCTGGCCACGGCACGCTTGTCTTTTCCTTGTAGAGGAACATCATGTCAAACTTTAAATCATCATCTTGACCTTGTGAAGTCTAAAACAACTTTCTATAGTCTTATTATACACGTAAATGTAGGTTAGATTTTGGGGTTTCTGACTTCTATATCTTGGCTTAGGTGAGTATAGTTCAAATGTGGACCCTTTACCCTCGATGACGCCTCTATAAAATTCTTTAGGTGTCATTAACGATCAACATCCTATCTTTCTTTTCTATTTTTATTATCTCATACTGCCTCCAAGAGTTTCTCTATTTTATAGGTTAATCTCAACTTGTTAAGTGATTGGTGCCCACAATCGTGTGATCATCTTGCCCTTTGTCTAAGAACTGCCAAGTGTTGAAATCCAAATGGAAAGCTTCAAGAGACTTGCGAGGCAATACGTACACCTTGAATTCAAATGTTTTGTCCTGCGTACGCGTGATTAACATTTGTTTCAAACTTGACTTTTTCTCCGTAAGAGACAAGTAAGCGATGAGGGCTCATCCGATCTTAATTGTTAGCTCATGCAAGTGTGAAACTTGCTATGTGCTCGTGGTCTCCCAACTATCGAAATATAATCTCCAAACATCAGTAAGTTCTCCCACAGCAAGAATGCAAGATATTCTTTGCATGTCAACATACTTGCTTGTTTTTAGGTACACTGGAGGTATACATTTTTTATATTTGAAGGTAGGTAGCTAGAGAGACAGGTATTAACCAGAAAAGAAAAGAAAGAAGAAGAAGAAGAAGAAGTACGAACCAACTTACTGCATGTGGTCAGGTAGCTGAGGGTGATATTGCTCGTGTGGTTGGGTCTGTCTGGTTTAAGCGTAGCCACACAACTGCATACCATTAGCAGTTGTGAGGGCATTTTACAATTCCTTCATGCTGGTTTTCCTCTTTGATATTGTGCTTCTTAATGATTCTGCATGCACACATGATTTCGAAGGTTTTCTTGTACTTGCAGTATTTCTCCTTCCTTTAATCGAGGGCTTCGAGATTAAGAAAAATCAGCTTTAAAGTGTTGAAAATGCACTTCTAGTGCTTCTCCAGTGCCTGCCTCTGGATCATAATTGAAGATTAATGGTCAAATATTATAACATTAACAAAAACATAAAATAGCTCAGTTTTTAATATATGCCAAGACACATGTAACTATGAATTGAAAAAAAAAATGAAATAACCACCCTGCACACACAAAAAAAAAAAAAAAACACGTTGAACTTGCGGTTGATGGCATTAAGATTTATCATAAGGACCCTTTATTCATTATTTGATTGAAATGAGGCAAATCGGTTTTTAACTATTTTGCTAAAGCAAAATGCATTGATTAAATTACTTTAAAAAAAAATTTGGCATCTAGAAGCTTTTAAATATTTTTTTTATTTTTTGAAGCATAATAAAATGATTTAATTACCCTTTAAAGATAAATTTTTTAAACTGATATCCAAAGTTTTTTATATTTTCATTTAAATTATTTAATTATAATCAAGTTAAATAAAAATTAATTTAATATTTTAATAAATATAAAATATTATTTAAAAATAAAGATGACTAGCATATACAATGTTCATGGAACATGTAAAGTGACGTGCAGTGTACAAACAAGTGCTTGCAAAGCAATGTTCAAATCATCTTTACTATCCATGCATTAGCAGCTATCCATGCATTAGCAGGTTGTGTGTGTGACTAATGAATCTTTGATTTGTTGTCATTAACATTTTTTTTTTCCCTCCCTTCTGGTTATCAAATCAACTCTTTAAATTCTCAAATCAATCTTCCAATTTTATTTTTTTAAAATTTAGTTTGAGTTTGCTAGGTGAATTTTTTAAGTTGATATTTTTTATAACTTCATCATTCAACATTAAATTAGTTAAGAATTAAGTTTTTTATTGAACTAAAATATAGGATTTCAATGGTTTCAAGTTTGTGAGATTAATCTGGGTTCAGGTTCATCCAGGTTTTTTTTTTTTTTACTTTTGCTTTTTTTAAGCTAATAGTTTTTCAACTCTATTTTTTAGCATTTATTTAATTAGATATTGAGCTTTGTTAGCACTTATTTAATTAGATATTGAGCTTGGTTGTTTTTTCATTTGTTTTTGAAAGAATTTTTTATTTCATAATTTTTTATTTAGATTATTTTCCGAGTCATTGCTCGATAATGTATGCCATTACCAGAAAATTAATAAATACAAACGAAAACAATAACATAATGAAATTGTTGGTAAATTGCTGTGAATTTTACTAACATAATATTCTCTCGCTATATTTATTAATAAACACTGACAAAACTATTCTCTCAATATATACTAAGAGAATATAGTAGATAAAAAAAGAGTTATAAAAAACAAAAAGTATGATGATATGTTATTTATACAGATAACATTATTGACAGTATTAATACTGGTCGTAAAATCTATCTGTAAATATATCAGTAAATTGTTCCCTTCTCTCTAACATTGTTCATTGTATTTATTATAAATGGTATCATTGATAGATTAATTTTATTGATATAATTGCATACGGTATTTCTATCTGTTATATGACAAACTTCCTAAGAGAAATACTGACAAAATAAAGTGAGTTAAAAAATTTTACCATGTTTTTTCTATTATTAAATCCATTTGTAATTTTATTACTGATAGATTCACTGGCATACCAAAAATTACCAATGAGAATTTTACCAATGGGGCATTTCTGTGCGTGAGCCTGTCAGTAAATTCATTGATAATGATACTGATGGAGTAATAATATAAATACTGATAAAAATTCCATCGATAAATCTAAGAATTGTGGTAGTGTACAACCTCTTTCAATGTTATTATGCAATTTTTCATAGTGACATTAAGATCTTTTTGGAAAACTCTTTCCGATGGTAGAATAATATCCATAACGGAGCAACAATAAGTCTCCAACAAACTTTCTTTTTCTTTACCCTTATGAGTATAACATTGATAATTTATTTTTTATAGATAATTATTTTTATTTTTTCTCACTTTATTTATTATTGATTGCAATTTTTTAAAAATATATATATACTATTAAATTAATTAAGTTTATTAATCCAGACAAATTAATAACCTGTGTCATGTATTTTTTTTATTTCTTTAAAAACATTATTATCACCTAAATACTTTTCATATATATTATAAAAAAACTGAGCAGTACCGCAACATAACATCGGATGCTATCTATCTATCCATGGAAACCTTGTTCGTGTATTACGGGAATGTACTTCTCATGTAAAAAACATGTCATAGCCGACAAAATTGTTCATGGCCCGCAATTGCTCATCTGACCATGGTTAATTATTTTTTAAAAAATATCTACAAGCATATATTTTTTAGATTCGAATCCTCTCAGATTTTTCATAATATAACCAATTATATTTCAAAACTCTGTTTAAATTAGATTGGATAAATAAGATAATGAATTAAGATGTTGACATTTTTATTATATATTAAGGGGGCATTTGTTTTGCATAAATATTTTGCTGATTCTTCTATATTTCTTTTCCTTTAAATATCTTATAAGAAAAATGATTAATATAAAATATTTTTTAATTAGTTTTTAAACTTTGTAATTTATTAAAAAAATACTTTTATCTCATGAAATTATATAAATATTTTACGAGTAAGTATTACACTCACAATTTTATCCAATAATTTTAATTATTATTAATTTATCATCACCTCATCACCATTACTATTATCACTTTTATTATTATTATTGTCATTGTTATCATTATTATTATCCCACCAATCACCACCATTATTACTATTTATATTACCATTAAAATGGTTATAACTATCAATAATATCATTATTATTGTTATCATCATAATCATATTAGTATTATTATATTTTCATATCATCACTTATAAAACATTATAAAAAAATTATAAATATATTGTAAATTATTTCCATTTAAAATGTTATACCAAAAATATTTTACATGCAAAATTTTTTATTTATAAAATATTTTATACAAAACAAACGCATTTGAAATCATGTTGATTTAATTGAAGTTTAATAAAATAAATTTAACAAAACATGAAAAAGTATGATAGAATAGAAAAAGAGCATAGCTCAATTCAATTTTTTATGCTAAATTCCTATACGAATTGGTGTCCACTATCAATCTATAGGTGATGAAATTTTGGATCACATAAATTAAATTTTAAATGCTCTCATATATTACTGAATTTTAATGATCCCATATTCTGTTTCCTCTTTCCTTTTCTCTGCTGATATTGAAATGTTCCCATATTCTTAAAACTTGACTTTTGAATCAACGGGCCATCTACGAAATTGAAGGTGTCGCTTTTATAAATTAGAAAACAACTAATGAATTTACACTATAACTGGTTTTTTCTTTTCTTTTTTTAGAAAAACTCTTCCTAATAATCTCCACTTCATTGGGGTCGACCAGGATGAGTTCTCACCGAGGCCATCATCTAGAGGAGATGATGATGCTTTCAAAAACATTAGTCATAATTGATTTGAAAGAGAAGAAGAAGAAGAAGAAAACATTGTCTTAATTTAAAAGTAACGCTAAACATTAATTAAAAATTATAAGAAGAAAAAACTTTTAAGAATACATATAAATTATCGAATCAGTGATTTAAAATTGTATTATCCATTTTGCTAATCTTACTGAAGTTCTTGTTTGTTTCAATTGATTGTAGTGTCATGCAGGTATACAAATTAGAAGGTTATTTCAAATCTATTAGTGCGGTTGGCATATTTAGTATACATTTTTTCATAAGAAGAAAATGTACATAGTTATTCTTGCTCATGGGTACATCCACTAGGTTTTTCATTGTAGTTTGAGCAATCCCTAGTTGGATTTTAATTAAAAATCACTAGGAAGAAAATCAAACGGTAACTTTTATGGTTAAGGAAAGTATAAAAGTAAAAAATCAATACCCTCAGTAATGGAAAGAAAAGAGTGGTTTTCATTTCTAAGTTTAGATGAGATGGAATTCTTAGGTTAGTTTAACCAAGAAAAGTATAACAGTTAGGGAAGACGGACATTTATTCCACAATTATCAGTCTATTTCAGTCTCCAAACAAAAAGAATTTTCAATTTCCTCATCTATTACACATAATTAATCCTAAAAAACAAGTGAGTATCTATTTGCCCCAACACCAATTCTTATCCTAAGTTTATTGATGAGTTTTATACCTGAAGTTGTGCTTGTAAAACAAATTTGTAATGAAATTACAAAAACTCTAATTTGAATTTTGGACGCTCAAGTATAAAATTCAAAAAGATGAAAAATGTTATTTTTGTATATAGAGAAGTGATTTATGTTCTTTGTGTCTTATCTATGAGAAAATATTAATTGAATATTTTTTAGTATTGTTGAAATTAGTGACGGAGAGAGGAGAGTCTAACAGGGGTCGGGGCCCCTTAAGCAAAATTTTTCTCCGCCCCTTCCTTGTATAAAATAATTTAAATTTTAATCTTTTTAAAATAACTTTTTTAATTTGATTTCCTTTAATTTATTTTGTTTTTACTCCACCCCTGGTTGAAATGATCTCTCTTTCTTTCTCCTTTGCTAAACCTTATAATATATAGTTGAGAAAATATCTAGAGATTATCTGTAAAATACATAGAGTATTTTGTATAGCACACCATGAAAGGTTGCAGTTTTTTTTTTCATTGTAATTTTTATTAATTTTTACTGGGTAAAGAGAAAAATAAAAGAATATATAGAAAGAAGAAAAAGGGTAACTGGGTTAGGCTATGACCTAACCAAGACAAAACAGCTAGATTGATTAATTGGGCTGCTTTTGATTTTTTTAGTAACACAAACTAGACTGATAGTGGAGGGTGTCATTGCGCAAAAAACAATAATATTAATTTTGAAGTTTATAAAATAAAATCATTGAATTATATGTAATGATGACGTGTAGGGTGTGTGTGTATTTTGGTAAAGAGGAATTAGGAGCATAAATAAACTCAGATTTCCAAATTAGTAATAGTATCGATTATTATATTCTTTTTATGTATTCTCGGAGCATCAATCTTCTCTCCAAAAAATTCTAAGAATATATTTTCTTACGTCAGTTTAATGTATTCATAAAAATCTCCAACGGCTATAATGAGATTTAGAATAAGAAATTCAAGAAAAAAACAAACGTAATTAACCACTTGATTACCTCTTTGGAGCTAACAATAGCATCATACTAAGAAGGAAATACAAAGTAAAAAAAAAAAATACTCCAGTTATGATCATTAACAAAACCATCCCTATTGATTTGACACAAACATTTTTTTTTTTAAATTTTTGGCGATACTGAGTTCATATAGACGTAATCTTGAGATGAAGCATTTGGTTTATCGCATTAATATTGTTATCACTATTCTATGAGCATGAATTATTACAATTTTGCCTATCCCTCTCCTTCTCTAAGTAAATAATATTACATGTGGTAAATCACATGTTTATCTGCCTTAACTACTTTAAGTTATTACAAATTACTTGTCGGCATCCAATTATCCCACTTGTGTTGATGACGAGGGTCGAAAGAGAAGAGCACAATTATGCCTCAAAAAACCATCAATCACACATCACAGTGACTTACGAACTACCGATTAATGGGAATAGTTAGGGAACATTGAATTAATTACCTTCAGCATAATTTGTATAATAATAAGACATTGCTATTGGGTCAAGACAGCTGAGAGATTCATTAGACTGCCTGATTACGTAATTATGGAGCAATATTCCCATCATTAAAGTAGAAAACACATTAAATTGAATATTTAAAAAGAAGAAGAAAACTAGCTAAAACAAAGCCTTTATATTGAATGACAGGCCATGGGTGTTAATGGAATACAAAGTAATTTGTTTTCAATATAGCATTAGAGAGAGATCCTTGCTCAGTCCACTGAAAGGATAGCAAATAGGCATCGAAGGGTCCTGACAGTCAACTTAGTAATTAGTGATATAATGACCTGTATATTGACTATATCCCAATTCTACCAACATCTCTTGATGGGTCAAGTGCAGCTAAATTATTGTTTCCTTTTTTTTCTTCAAAGACACAGCAAAACTCTTTCAAAAAGTCGATTGTGGTTGGTACTGAAATACAACAGGGAGGTGGATCTACTTGTTCAAAGTGAACGCCCACTCAAGCCGACTGACTAATTTGTGTTTGATGATTATTTTTTTTTTTAAAATAATTTTTTTAATTTATTATATCAGTATATTAAAATTATCTTAAAACACCAAAAAAATACTAATTTAACGATATTTCAGGTAAAATACAATTTATTTATTTATTCAAGCTCTTGTGGGTTTAAAATAATCATCAAGAAATTAGACCCATCCTGAAAATGCTATTTTGATAACAGTACTCTTGTCGAGTATACATTTTTTTTATATACTAACATGCTCAATGATGTATGTCTTGATGGTATACTAACTCGGAAAATTTTCAGTGTAAAGTACATTAATATTTTATCTTCATAATTCATAGAATAAGATTAGGCATGTGTTCGAGATGACAATTTCCAAGATGATGCGAAACCGACTAGTCTATTGACGCAAAAAGGACATACCATTGGTGGGCTAATCCCAACGGGTGGCGCATCATTTTCCTTGTCTGCCTATTTGAACTTTTGGAGTAAAATTGTGTGCAGGTAAGGTTCAGCCCAAATAACGGGGCAGGACTCAGCTTCAGGACTTCTCTAATTTTTAAATGTTTTTTTAGAAATATATTAAAAAAAATTATTTTTAAATCAATACCATCCACAGATATAAAAAAAAATACTGAAAAAAACCAATTAAGTTTTCTTAATAACATAGTTAAACCCTCAACGCCGAACCAAAATGTAGATCAGAAGAATTTTAGGCACCAAACTAACAAAAAAAGGCATCAAGTTCAATGGCCGGCCATTTGCAACCTTTTTTCGATGGCAACAGATCTCCTAAACCATGATGAATCTTCGTTGTTCACCTAATTTTCTTGGCCGAACTCGAATTTGACTAGTTTTACCAGTCCTCCATTTCATCCTGTTTTTTGTTCACGGGAGCGGTGACTTCAGAGATTAGAAGACTAGGGCAGCCCTTATGCTTCCCTGTAACCTTGCAGTTCACAAACCATAGCATATTAAAGCGGGGAACAGCTACCACATCGTGCTCTTAAAACATGTCACCGCTCATGAAAACCTCGCAATAAATTATAATCTCCTCTGAATTCTATGATGAGATGGATGGTAGTCATATGAGAGAAAAAAACCCCATCTCAGCAATGTAACTTGGTCCGTGCCAACACAGTATTGAAAAACAAAAGCGCAATACAAGATTTATCAAGCTGTGACGCTGGAACACACAAAGGACTAACCCAAGCACAATGTCAAATTACACAGCCACTCACTTAGGCCCGGCAAATTTGCCCATCATCTTTGCAATTATAGGAGCCACCTTGGGGTTCCCTTGATGCTTAGCAAGATTAGCCGGGTTCTTCATTACTGCAAAATCATCACCCAAGAGCATGAGAGCCATTGCCATACATGTAAATTAGAATTCTACAGGAAAATAAGAGTAAAATTTATCAAAGCAAAGAACTTGAGTAGCCATGCAGAATGTGTAGGGGTAAATGGTGAATTAATTATACAATGTTTTGAGAGTTGCTAATCCTATTTTACTCAGGCACATGTTTCGCATAGATAACTTTCTATTACCCTAGCTAGATGAACATGATTACATGAACACTCACGAGACCAATCAGAATCAGCTAACCTAGCTAGATGAACATGATTACATTAACACTCACAAGAGACCAATCAGAATCAGCTACCCTAGCTAGATGAACATGATTACATTAACACTCACAAGAGACAAATCAGAAGCAACTAATTTGTCGAGACAATCACAAAGTACAGACAAAAAAATATAAAGTGAGAGAAACCCCTACCATCTTGAAGGGCAGCCATTATTTCCGGGTCACTAAATGCAGCCATCAATTCAGGATCCTGCCAAAACATCATCGAATAAAATACACTGTCAAATAGCAAGCCAAACCAGAGAGCATTCACTGGCTACGTGATTGAATTATGCACTGTATGCCTTACATAAAAGCATGTGTACAAGTACATTTAAGTATGGGCACCGGAGCTGCCGGTGTGGGAGTGGGTGCAGAAAAAGCAATCATATCATCAAAGTAAAATGCATAGCTAATTTTGTTTGTACTTGGCAAAAAATAAATTGAAAAGAAATTTTACATGGGAAATAAAGATGTTTTTATTTATACCTGGCCAGAAAGAAAATTTGACAAGAACACACTGCATATCCTTGGAAGCACTGTAAACTACTATTGTATATGATATAAAATGGCAAATCAATGAAAAGTTCAATAGCACTTACATTCAATATTTTGCTGAAATCAACATTTCCGGGCATCCCTCCTGGCATGGCACCTGGGAAGCCTCCAGGCATCCCTCCTGGTGTGGCACCTGGGAAGCCTCCAGGCATACCACCAGGCATACCTCCAGGCATCCCCCCGGGCATTCCTCCGGGCATCCCTCCAGGCATCCCTCCTGGAAATCTTCCTGGAAATCCACCCGGCATGCCTCCAGGTTTTCTACTGGAAGATGATTGCTCTTGCTTCTTGGCCTTCTCATACTCAGCCTTTAAACAGGAGAAATCAGTTCACATTATGAGAGCAAGCTAATATGTCAGGATGATCATGATCATAGTTACCTGAGCTTTAGCACGACGACGTTGTCTCTCACGCTCAGCCTTTCTATCCTCCCTCTCTTTGTGTAGCCTTTCATACTTCCTGCGGTGTTCTTCAATCCTATGAGCATTTGGTTCAACCTGTGTAACATAGCAGTTGCAGTGATATGGCAAAACAAATATTAAACAATGCACCAGTGAGATTTTTCTTTTAGCATCCCAGTCATGTGAACTAGAAAAGCAAGCAACCACACACATATCAGATTATAACTTATTGTACAAAGCCATGGCCCAGCTAGTCAAACAATTAAGTTGTTGGTTCCCAATTTACATGGTTTGGTGAATTCATGGCATTGAAATTAACAATACTGAAATTGGAAACTGTCAATTGCACACTTGAAACCAAAAGATGGATTGAGACTGTCACGCATTCAAAAATCTACAGTAACTACATTATCGCTAATGAAACAATAAATGCACATATGAAACAATCTTGTTCCCAGCCAAAACGAAATGATCTACAATTACTAAAATAGTTGAGTTCACCAGTCCAGGGGCTAGCGTGATTTAATTGGTTCACTCTTAGTTCTTAAAATTAAATTAAGGGTAATCTTATTTCACATCATAATTGTTAATTCCAAAGAGGGAAGGCAGGCAAATCTCCTGCATGTATGCTCCATATTCCAACTACATTCCGCATGAAATTTAACATGTGATTAGCATTTGTCTACTACGCTCGAATATCAAGCATTTCATACACACGGACAACAAAATGTAAAAGTTAATATTATACTGTATTTGAATA
The DNA here is from genome assembly GCF_000495115.2 of Populus euphratica. Classification (NCBI taxonomy): domain Eukaryota; kingdom Viridiplantae; phylum Streptophyta; class Magnoliopsida; order Malpighiales; family Salicaceae; genus Populus; species Populus euphratica. The sequence continues at coordinate 851,238 of NW_011499897.1, forward strand.
GTTAGCATTTCATAAATAGTTTCCATTGCTTCCATCATTTTAAATTTGAAGGTACTGAAAATACACCAAAAAGTACAAAAAATGCATGGAGAGAGAGACCTTCTTAAGTACAGCACTTATCTCCTCGTCGTAATCTAACTTCGATGCCAGGTGGAGATCCTTAGCAGCATCTTCCCACTGACCAAGCATTGCTCGTGCCATGCCACGGGACTTGTATCCCTTAGCTGAATCCAGGTTAATCTGAAGTAACGCTTATAATTCATAAATACTATAAAAAGTATCCTCTCATACAAAAACATGTACAAGTTATATACAGATGCAAAAAGTGTAAATAAATAGGGAGGCAACAACCTCCAGAGCAGCATTAGCATCCCGGATAGCAGCATTGGGCCTCTTCATTTTGATGTAAACAGTAGCTGTAGAGCATCAAGAAATCACAATATTAACAACATTGAAGAAAATGTACAAACAAATCTAATGTATACAATTTCCACACTATCAACAGGAAACCTTACAATTAAAAAAAAACACTGATCATGTACCTCTTGTTGCATACATGATTGCAGATGTTGGATTGAGTGAAATTGCTTCTGTTAAATGCTCAATTGCTTCCTCCAATTTACCTGCATAGAAAGAAACGCCAAAATTACATACACGAATCTCACCATATAATTTTATCGACTTAAATTAGATGGATGCTTGACACGCATAGAATCAAAATTTCAGCATATTATAACAAGCACGCATGAACTCATAGGCAAAGCTTGTACATGATAATACCTTCAGAGATAGCTTCCATGGCCTTAGCCTTGGCCTCTTGAGAAGCATCACGACTTTCTTCTGTAACCTCTACAGATGGGTCCCCCATCTACAAATAGTCAAGTTCATTATCAAACAAAACAGCCACAACAAAAAGAAATAAGAAAAGCTAAAATGCAACCAAAACACACCACACCGTATGATAATTCTTAGAAAAAAAAAAAAAAAACCTTCTGTGGAGGATCATTATCAGGCTCAACAGTCTCGCCTTCGAGCTCAACATCGGATTCAATTATCTCCTCCTCCTCCTCGACTTCAGGTTCTCCTTGTGACTCTTCCTTCTCCATTTCATCATCACTCTCCTCGACCACATAACTCTTCTACGTTCAATCCAAACAGATATCAGTTAAAAAGCATCGAAATAATTAAATACAACATAAAAAGAAATTGTACCGATTTGCAGTCGTCGTGCTTGTGAGCACAGGCAGGGAGCTTAGCACCAAGACTGAAACGAAGCGTTTCGAGAGGAGAGGAGAAACACGATGAGAGGCATAGAAAGTGAAATGATTAAAATATTATAATGAGAGTAGATATTATAATACCTTTCGAGGTAGTCGTGGAAGAAGGAAAGAGAAGGATCGGCGAGGATGGAAGGATTGGATTTGCACTGTTCAATAAATAGCTTCAGTTCTTCTAGTTTTGTTGCGTCCATCATCTTGATTTGGGAGTAGGTGTCGAGGGTTTTAGATCTGGGGTTTCTAATTCCGAGAATGGAAAGAAAGAGATGAGGGCAGGTAGTCTCCACTCTACACTATAACTGGCTCGGCTTCGATAGCGTTGGGCATCATCTGAAGGGCGTGGGCAGTGGGCCTGATGTCTCTCTAGGACATTACGAACATGGCCCACCCGTATTGATATTATTATCTTGTCCTTTAACCACATCATGTTGTGAATGCCTCCTCTGTTTACACGTGGTTCTTCTTCTTGAACGGTTCGAAAAAGATAATTTTGATGTGAAATATTGAAACAGAAAAAACAAGAGATAGAAAGAGGAAAAAAAAATCTGAATTTCAAAGAAAAGTATCACTGGATTGATATCAAACAGTTAGCAATATGTTTCAGAAGGAACATACCATGGCAAAGAAAAGCAAGATTATTACAATTACAAGTACTATCATAATAGCTTGATTGCTTGAAAAATTATCTTTATTATTTATTATTAGAATTACAATTTTTACAATAACAATTATAAGTAATACTAAACAAGAGATAAATAATTTTTTAATTTTATTTTTTTATCATCTAGTTTATTTTAGAATTGATTTCTATTATTTATTTTATTTTTTATATAAAATTATTATTGAGCCATAAATCTAATTTACTAACTCAAGTTAGATTTTTTTACCGACTGAAGTTAGGTTTTTTATTTTGATTTATTTTTTAATAATTAATTTACGGAAAGTTAAACTTTAAATTTTTTTTATTTTTTTGTGAGGTTAATTCATTTTAATTTAATTTTTTTTGTTATCATATAAAATTATTAAAATATTTGAAAAATATTTAGAAATTATCCTTGGTTTATTTTTTATTAGTTAGTCTTTTTATTTTCCTGCTCAGTGGTTTTTTTCTTCCTAATTTAAAAGCAATACCATAAATGAAGAAATTTGACCTTGCCGCAACGAGCTTATTTCGGAAGTGGAGTGTCAAAGCATGCTTACTAGTGTAATTATAATTATTTTTTAAAATAATTTTACTTATAAATATATTAAAAAATATATTTTTTATTTAAAAAAATTATTTTTAATAATAATGTATAAAATAATTAAAAAAAATTAAAAAAATTTAAAAAATTAAATTTTTTAAAAATACTTTTAAAACATAAAAACAAATAATACATTATACCTAAACCAGGTCTTGCCCAGACCGAAAGTCGACCAATACTTTGTCTAGTTCTGCTTATAGGTCCAGGCGCCTATTTTCTTACTCAGCAGTCGTATTTTGGCATCAAGAGAGGAGTGAAGTGAAGCTGCGTCCCTCACAGCATCTGAGCTTGAGACAACTTCATCTATAGGAAGGATCGGGAAATGATTCACTATCTCCCAAACTTTGCGAACATCTGCAGCTGAGGGGAAGAGGCCTCCATGAGCAGGCCCAGCCATTTACCCACCTCTCACAAAGAAGTGTACAGCATCTCCGTGGAACTGATGATAGGGTACCTGCTTTCAAAATGGATAAAACCCCCCCAAAAAAAGGAGCCACTCCTTCCTCGAGTTCCCAATGAAGACCGTGCAACATTTCATTGATTCATTCAATGAATACCGGGCTCAAGGCCAACCTCTCCACTCAGGATCAGGAACGGAATAAGAAGAAGTAGGACAGGCTCGAAGTCAATTCTTTCTTTTAGGAGAGATCCCACCTACCCTTCTTTAGCGCTTGTTCTGAATAGAATAAAGCCCTTCCTTCTCGGTGAAGGAGAGGGAAGGAAAGCCACTTCAGCTGAGGATGTGTTTTTTATTTTTCCAGTCTTCCCTTGACTTTGAAAAGACTAATGGGGCTAGGATCGCACTGCAAACAGAAAACCATGGCTTCAAAGTAAACTAGGATCGTACTGCAAACAGAAAACCATGGCTTCAAAGTATGGACTGATTGAAATTAGACATTCAGACTCATTGCTGATGACTGCTGTTATCTATGTTTGAGATCGAACAAGCAGCTATTCTAAAACACAGAGCTAACTACGAAATCATGATCATTTATGGATGCAATCCAGTTTTGCAGATGCAAGTTTGGCAAGCATTAACATACAAATACGATGGACATCGTAATTCAAGTCTCACATAAGCTGAATAAATTATGAGTACACATCAACAATAATGTTTATATCAATGAGATATCAAATCCAGAGAGCGAGAGAGAGCTAAGAAAATCCATTTATAAATGGAAGATATTCGGCTCCCTACTACACCATGCTCACGACATTGTTAACTCTAGCAACTCCATCCTGGTGGTTATAAATAAGAAATTTAGATTGCTTAATATAAGAGGGAAGCAGCCAACAAGACAAGCAATCCTGATAACCCGGTCCATGCCGTCCTACCACCACCGTCCTTTCCAGGAACTCCTGTACAGGTTATGACACATCAATAATGAACTTGATGGAAAACTGATATAGCATGTATAAAATCAAAATGATCCAAGCTTGCAAATTTTAACCACTGCTGCACAAGGATCACCAATCCTTGAGTGCCAGTTTTTCAGTTCATAGATACATTCTTGCAAGCATGTTAGCCGAGTTATTACTTAACAAAGTCAATAAGCAGATCTACCCTACATTTTAAAATTAGTCATCTGGCAAATTAAAGAAAGTCAATCAAGGTACACCAGAAGAAATATCGCAAAGCGCACACGCACACACTTTCATCTTAATTTCTTTGTTCTGCCAACACCAACCTTGAAGCAGCGCAACTAAATCCTTCATCTGGATGCTAAAAAGGGTTAGATAGGAAAAGGAACAGCGTAACTAAATCCTTCATGTGGATGCCTACAAAGGGTTAGATAGGAAAAGGAACAGGCATGTTGAATACAACGAACAAGGCAGCAAATATGGTTATAACAAGGCAGCATATATGGTTATAACAAAGTCTATTGTTCTTCTAAAAAGTATCATTACGGCATTCAAGATTTTACTCTCTTCTTTTTCATCATCCTCATAAACTGATTGACAACCAATAGAGACAAAATATGAGGTGTGCTCCTCGAAAACGCGTGTTTGGTGGGTATAAACTAAATACAGTCGAAATCGGTGGAACTGAAAGAGCTCGCTACGCATCATCATATGAACTCACCTTACAGTATCATAAAGGATTCAATTATGACACGTTAATTTAGCAGCTTAGTAGGCATGCTATTTCACCAAAACAGCCTAAACGTGAAGGCGCTTCACAAATTAATTACTGACCAAAAATCAGAGACAGCCTGGAACTAAAACATCATAATTTAATATCTTTTTACTTTCGATATTATCACATTTCAGCCACAAAATAAGCCACATTACCTGGAGGCGTGCTGGTTGGCGTTGGAGCTGAAGCTGTAAAGAGTTGCAAAAAAAAAAGAGGGGGGGGGGGATAATCAGTTTCATGATCAAGAACGTCAATTGAAAAATAACATAATACCCCCCAGATGTGTAAATGAAAATGACAATATTAAGGAAATTTGAAGAAAATGAACTGAAAGACAAGAATCAATTTTTAATTTTCAGTTTATCAGAAACAAAATTAACATGATAAATCAAGTTGGGATTTCTTGAACCCCAAAGGGTCAAAACTATCAACGTGCGAATTAACCCCATAATTCAACAACTCTTAAGTCTTAACCCAAAAAAATGGAAAAAAAAAAAAAACAGATCAAATCACTTTAAAAAGATCCCTCAAACACAGAATCCGACATACCATCGCAACTACTGAGATTCGTGGTGACACCGCATCTCTGGCTGAGCATGACGGCCTGAGTGACATTTATACCAAGACTCGGAAACAAATTGGGGTCATTATAGAGTTTGCAAAGGCAAGGAAGCTCCTTTGCAACTGCTTCTTTGATGGGGTTGCAGCAACTGTCTGGTGGAGTGGTTGTGGTGGCAAGGAAGGGTTGACATGGTGCTAACTTAGTTGCACAAGATGTAGACGAGTCTTGTGCTTTTGTTAAAGTAGTTGTGCATGAAGAGACGACCACTACCATCATCACCAACATAGAAATCTTGAAAGAAGACGCCATTTCGTGTTTCTTTTCCTTGCCGAGATGAGAAACTGAATTGTTGGTTCTTTTGTTGTATATTTGTAACGTCCTTGCTATGTATTTGATAGAATAAGGGTAAACATCATTTATAGATCAGATCATTAAATGCAAGACACGTAAATAAAATCAAGAATACTAAAAAGATTGGGAAAGTTTATGGATTTTTTTTAAAAAAAAATTCCTTTTTTCTTTCTTTTAATTTCATTTTTTTTCTTAATCTCATCACCATTTTTTTAATAATTTAGTAATTAGAATGGTGATATAACCTAAAAAATAAGTTAAACATAATTTAGTGATATAACCTTAAAAAATTAATAATTTAGTAATTTCTAGTTTTTTTTAGAGATTTTTTTTATACATTTCAAAAAATATTATATATCACGATGCTTGTAATTACAGTTAAGTTATAATTTTACCATGTTAACAACACATATATAAGATAAGGTACCTATAAAGAAAAGAATTTATTTAGACAATCAAATTAATATACAAAGAATCAATACAATATGGTATGAGGTTTTTGATAATTGGAAAGGAAGATATCATATAAAAAGATGATATTTTATGGTATAAAACTTTATCAAAAAGAAATTGTGATTTTATTTATTAAATAGTCAATAAATAAGGTATAAAACCTTGAAATCCCCCAAGGTTGTAATTATAATAAAAATTAAATGGTGCAGGATATCATTGTGGATCAAGATATTTTTTATTGTGAATTGTAATAATAATTTCACTTTCAATTTCTTATCTTTCCGTAAGCAAATAAATATTTTTTTAGCTTTTTTTTTTCCTTCTCATTCATTGCTTCTTATCTCTCTCTCTCTTTTTTTTAACTTTTTGCAACTTAGATCATAAAGAGAATGAAAGTGAATCAAATGAAAGGAAAGATACTTGGATTTGACAACCATTCCAAGCCCAAAAGTCTTAGGTCTGGTAATCACACTAGGTCTAAACGCTCATGCCAAACCCAAGAGCCATCAATCTGGAAGCACACCGGATCCAAACAACATGAGTTTGGGAACCACGCTGGACCCAAGCTACTTGGGTTTGGCAACAACTTCAGATCTAAGTATGACGATTAAAGATAGGTAACAAAAGGTTTAAACAACAAATTAATAGGCAAGACAAGAAAACTTTGAGTATGTTGAATCAACATTTTATTAGAGGATAACAAGTATATCGTTATATTGTTAACAAGAGAAGCTTGTAAACGTAATTTTTCTTTGTTCTTGATCAAAGTTTTTCTAAAGTTATAAGAGCAGGGGCATGTATCTAACAATCGATATCAACATAATAGAGTTTAACTTAAATTTTGCATTTATTTATTGATATTCAGCAATATTTAACAAAGGTATTTTTTTTTCTTAACGATACATTAGAAGTCCTCAAGGAATTATTAGTTAGATGTCCTAAAACCATTCAACATATTTACATGAGTATTTTGGTCTTTAACAAAACTATTATCTTTATCTAGCTCGTGAAAATCATGCAAATTCTAAATGCTAGACCCAAGCTTGGGTCCAACAACCATTCCAACCATTACAAGCTCAAGGAGCTTGGGTCTGGTATGGTTTGTAAGACCCAATCACCTTAGGTCTAACAATCCTATATAAATGTATTGTGGACTAAAACACAGTCCATTATAGACTTACACAGTAAATTTGCCAAGCTCTAAAGGCTTGGGATGGGTCTAATGTTGTCTTTACACATAAAGTTAAATTATCATTTTTCTATTTGGTTGAAAAAATTTAAGCCCTGGTTGTGAGGGTATTTTAGTATTTTTCATAGGCTTATTGGTCATTAAACATTTAAGATGGGGTATGGTAGTCTTTTCATGTTTATTTACATAATAAAAATATTATTCTATGCCCAAGGTTAACAAATTTAAAACCTGTCACCCCAAGGTTATTTTAACATTTCAAAAACTATCAAATAATTTAAATACATTTTTAGCCTTGGAATGGACAAAAAAAAAGAAGCTTTGCATACGTGGGTATTTTTTTCACACTATTTTTTGCATAATTTTCTATAATCATGGAGGACATTTTGGTATTTTTGTATTGTTTTATTATTTTTAAATTAAAAAAGTTGTGTCGAACTCATATTTATTTAGATCTGGAAAATAAGTCATACCCAAGTAACATGGGTCTGACATGGCTGGCATACTTAAGACGCTTGGGCCCACATTTGGGTCTGGCATGATTGTCAGCTCATATTACTTGGGTCTAACAAAGAGTTGAGTGGAGATTTAAAAATTAACTCACTTGGTTAAGTTTAATAATATTATTAAAACAGTCTTCATACTCTTAATATTTTTTTGAATTTTAAAAAAATTAATATTGACTCACTGTGGAGCGTGAGCCAAAATACTAGTAGGCACTAATTAACTTCATACGTGGAAAAGATTAATTAACTTAATAAAAAAATCAACAATGAAATAGGTGTGAAATTTTTTATTATAATCATGGAATTAATAAAAAATAAGAAAAGTAGGTTAATAAAAATTAGAAAAGGTAATAGTTAACTTTATATATAGAAAAAAGAATTAAAATAGATGTTAAAATTCCTAATGTAGTCACAAAACTCAGAGGAAGTTAAAAAAATCAGGAAATATAATTGATGAATCAATGTATTTTATACTCAAATTCATTTACACAAAAAGCCCATAAATGGAAGGGTCAAGAGAAGGATGACCCATCATATACAAAATCTCAAATAGAAGTCAAAACCCATGGAAAAAAGATTTGGCTTGTTACCAAACCTAGCTCCTTTTACCTTAGTTACGTGTAAGGGTCAAACGCATATTAGTCTAGCAAGATGCTAGACCAGACTCCCTTGAGCTCAACTATGCATTAAACTCAATCGCATGTAGATTTGGCATGATACTAGACCCAACATCTTTGGGTCTATAGTCATTCCAAATCCAAACTAATAACATGAGAACTTACGATCATCATCTTCCTAGACCCTAGTTATGTAAAAGTCCTTTAAAAGTTAGTTATATGTCAATCAAACATTAATGATAATTATAAAAAAATTCCCCTCGACATTAATATTGTGTGCAAGATGATATAGGAAAACCTCTTATAAGGATTTAGTATTCCCATCAACTTTAATGTCATATAAGAAGACTTAATATTAATATTGATATAAGGGACTCCTTTTCTATTTGGATATGAAAAAGAAAAAGACTTTTGATTAATATTGATATAAGGGACTCTTTTTCTATTTGGATATGAAAAAGAAAAAGACTTTTGATTCCTTGAGTGAAAAGAATAAGGTTCAAGTTATAAGAGTTATAAATACTCTCTGAATCACATAAGTAAAGGGTTCACGATTTTTATTCTCTTATAATATATTCCTATAACATTTATCATACATGAACTAAGAATGAAAATTCTTATTCTTAGAATTTAATGGTCATTTATTATAATTCTTTAATGTAAGGTCATTGACTTAATTATCGAAGGGTTAATCCCATCAAAATGGATTGTTTGGCAAGAATCAAGGTCTTTGTCACCATCCGTTTATGCCTTTAGTTCTTAAGAATGGAAGATTAACATGAACGTGTGATTATTCATTATTTAAATACCTAAATTCCCAAACATAATGGATTTTAGATTTCACCAATTAGTGATGTATATGAAAAAATGATATAAAAAAACAAACATCATTTATTCTTTCAAAACCCAAGTTGTTGGTATTCTTAATCACCATCAAATATGGATTATCAAAGTATTATTAGAATAGGATGTGTCATAGACTCCTCTATAATTGGTGTCATGCTTGTTATAAATCTAGCTATATAACAAGCTTTACTTGCAGAACAATGAACATTTTAGAGTATTAACAAGCAAGTATAGTTATATAAAAAAATCATAAATAAAATTACAAAGTAAACGATGATGTACCCATAACAAAACTGAGAAGATAAGGAAGTATACCATGCAATTCATTAGGCAAGTCCTGTAAAATATGAAGCAGAGGTTATAGATGAGCTTGCCAAATCATGTAGCTAATAATAAAAGGCTAGAAATACTATACAACTTCAAAGAATATCAATAGAACCACCAATTGAAACTTTAAAAGAAGTGTCAAATAATTGTTGTATATATGAAAACTCACACACCTAGATTGGATAGAATCACTACAGGGTCAATTTTTAGATTACGTGTAGCAACAATAAGTGCAAGACATCCTTCAAAAGAATCCCCAACAAGATAAATTAGTTTAGTCGAAGATGATGCATGTTTAAACCTTATAGTTTCTTTAACAAATTTTCAACCAATATATATATATATTAACCAAAAATCAAAATTTTAAGGATTAGGAGTAAGACATGTTCATCATTTTGAACCACATGCTTCAAACCATTGGTTGAATATTCAAGCATGTGGGGAAGTTAGTTAAAATGTGAAAAAATATATTTTCTTAACATAATTGGTTGTTTACAAAGTTGTTAACATATAAGATTGAGATTTTCTTATTTTTTTCCCAAACTTGTAAAATATTTTTTAGAATAATTAAAATATTTGATTTTCTTTTGTTTATATAAATATTTAAGTCTACACTTCACAGGTGAATATTTATAATCAACACTTATTTTATGAATAACTCACATATGAGATTGAGTTTTTCTTAGTTTTCCCCTTCTTGTAAAATATTTGTTTTAGAATAATTAAAATGTTTATTTTTTTGTTTTTATAAATATTTAAGTCTACACTTCACGGATGAATATTTATAATCAAGATGTATTTCATGAATAATCTATTTTGACCCAAAACACCTAAAAAAACATCTCAGTTCTCATTTATGGCCTCAAAAAACCTTTTCAAAACTCGAAATCAACCTAAAACCAAAAAACTTACTTTAGCTCAAATATGTTTTCTAGGTAATTTCATGATAAAAAAAACCTCACGAGAACTCCTTTTATTAAACGAAACAATATAACATTATTATCAATCATTTCTGTAGTTAGAATTGGTGTTTACATAAATTGTATCTCTCTAGCGTTGGATTCTGTTGACTTTCTATCACCTCTTTCAAACTAGAAACGAAAAAATAATTAAAATGAAGTTTGAGAACATAATTGATTTTGAATGTGTGTATATGTATATTCTTTAAATTCATTTAATAACCAAAATTTAGAATTCTAAGGACCAAAATTAAGACATGTTCATCATTTTGACCCACATGCTTCAAACTATTGGATGAAATTTCAAGCATGTAGAAAAGTTGGTTAAACCATGAAATGAAATGTTATATTTTCTTAACATAATTAATTGTTTACGAGGTAATTCAAATATGAGATTAAGCTTTTCTTAGTTTTTTTCTCCATTTGTAAAATGTTTTTTTAGATAATTAAAACGTTTAATTTTCTTTTTTTCTTTTTTAGTTATTTAAGTCTACACTTTACATGTGCATATTTATAATCAACACTTATTTCCTGAATAACCTATTTTGATCTAAAATATCAAAAAAAAAACCTAGTACCCATTCATGGCCTTGAAAAACCTTTCCAAAACCCTAAACCCCTTCAAAAACCTTTCCAAAACCCTAAACCAAAAATATTACCCTTGCTCAAATATGTTTTTCTAGGGAATTTCAATGTAAAAAAAAAATATAATATGAACTCCGCTTATCAAATGAAACAATTTGACATTAATACCAACCATTTTTTTAGCCAAAATCGATGCCAACATAAATTTTATTTCTCTAGTGTCGAATCCTAATGACTTTCTTTCGCATCTCTTCTTTCGCATCTCTTAACCATGAACTAACTATAATTAAAATAAAGTTTGGGATCAAAATTGATTTTTTCTTTAAATTTTAAAAACAAAAGAGAATATTTGGAATTTAAAATGCATAGGGACTACAATAAAAATTTCGCCTAAACTTTGTTAAAATCACTTATTCCCTCAGTGCTTTTCACTTTAGTCTCACATTTTTCAATGTTACCATTCGATAACAAATTGACCTATGATTTTTTTCAAAAAAGGTCAGATTAAAAAAAATAATAAAAAAACATTATGAACAATTTATTTACAATGTCATGTGAGGGGATTTATAGCGTATTTTACATAATGAATTCCTCACATGTGTTAGATTTATAGCTAGCCATGATCTTCAAGATTTTATCAACTCCACCACTAAAAGTACATATATTAAACAAGTTATTTTTAAATTTTAAATTTTATATAAAGCTTTTGACCCATTTTTTGATCTCCTTTAAACTATTAAAACTCTCTTATATGATAAATTATAAAAATTAAAAGAAATTCTAAAACATGTGAAAAACTACTATAGTAAAATCATAATAAAAAGATGATTTTACCCTTCTAAAAATAAACTAAATAATTAGTCATCGGGGATGATATGATCTTTTAATGTAGACTCATTTGTCATTTTTAAACCTATTAGGATTAGACGATCGTCTTATATTATTTATTAATAGTAAAATGACTAAAATAACCTTTTATTCAAAAGAAAAAAAACACTTGCATCTAAGATTTGTATGAAATTTTCTATTTTTATGCACAATTAAATTACTTAATTGTCATCGAAAGCAAGAAATTTAAAACTTCAATGCAGGGTTTTTTCATCTCTTACTCTTTTTTTTTGTTTTGTTATATCCAAGTGGACTAGGAGGCATTTGGTCTTTTAGCAAATATAAAATATTAATAAAAACAAAACGTGGTAAGCATGTGGAACAGACACGACAATGAGTGGACACTACATGCACTTTTAGATGGCATGTTCAACGGCCGTAGGTGGTCAAATGTCATGTTTCATGGTGGTGTTAAAAAAACATCGACGTCCTTTACTTGATGGTATGACATGTTTGTGCAGTGAGGTAACAATTAGGTTTCAGTAAACTTTTCTCTTCTTCCCCCTCTTTTCTCTCTCTTTTTTTTTGTCAAAGTATAAAGGTGTCTTATTATTTATTTGTTATATCAATTTGATCCTTAGTCTTTTGATTTTTATTTTTTGATTTTTGATTTTTTAATTGATTTTTTCTTCAATCTCATCCCTATTAATTGGTTTAAATGTATTTTTTATATCAAATTTAATCTCTATTTTTTCTCTAAATTTTATTGATTTTTTCTTCAATCTCATCCCTATTAATTGGTTTAAATGTATTTTTTATATCAAATTTAATCTCTATTTTTTCTCTAAATTTTATTGATTTTTTCTTCAATCTCATCCCTATTTAATCTCTAAATTTAATTGATTTTTTTTCAATCTCATCCCTATTAATTTTTTTTTCATCCCTATATATATATATTGAAAAACTTTATAAAAAATCAATCTCATCTCTATATATATATTGAAAAACTTTATAAAAAAAATTATTTAAGTAGAGAAAGTTCATTGCGCGTCCATTGGCATTTCAGCTGGAAAGCAGTCCTACGAGAGTCTGAACTGGATGAAAAAAATAGCGTGTTGAAAATGGACTAGTGAATCCGTTTTGGCATTGCTGGGAAAAATCGTCGAAAAGCAAGGGAAGTCGTTACGCAAATCGACAGTTCTAGCTGACCATTGCCGGATTGGTTACGCAAATCGACCGTTCCAGCTGACCATTGACTTCAATTATTTAGATTTCTCACATTATTCACGATCGACGAAGTAAAGAGAAAAAGGAAAGGAAAAAGAAAAAGGAAGGGACAGAGGATGACCTAATTGCAAACAACGCAGGCAAGGGGTGCTAGAATGGTCAATAGATATTGACTCTGCTCAGATACTGTATTACATTCAAAGTAGGATTCCAAGTTGATATATATATAATAAATTAAATACGAAATTATATAAAAAAATCATAAAAAAATGTGAAAAATTATACAGACAAATATTTATTCTTATATCATGAGACACCCTCTAAATTCTTTTATATAATTATATGAAAGTGAAATATATTTTTGTTAAAAAAATAATAATTGAAGTTTTATAAAAAAAAATTATTGTTGTTAATATGCACTTGGGCTGTGTGTCTTTCCGAGATAGGAAGTTGCAGAAGTCGCAGTCAAGTGCTCTGCGGGACCGCCGATCTGTTACACCCATCAAAGCCGCGGAAAGGCTTATGATTTTTGGTCCAGTTGTTTTAGTGGAAAATTAGCAATTTAATGCATCATTTTCGCTTTCACTGTAACAAACCAATGATTTGATCTCGTTTTTAAAATGAAAATTTTAGCTGTTGTGCACGAAAATGATTGGTTTTGATAATTATAACATCATATATATCACATCTAATAATTATAATTTTATTATTGTTATTATCATTAAATTTATTATAATAAATCCAACTAAAAAAAAATTCACATATACAGTGGCAAGGACAGGATAGACAGGCCCGACTGAAATTATTTTTTCGATCCTTTCCTTAACAATATTTATACTTTTAACATAAATAATAAAATAATTAAAATTTTAGCCTCCATTAATTATACTTTCTAGTTTCGCCCTTGCATATATACATTTGTGGGGTTTATTTTTTTATTAATAATATATGAAAAAATTAATATCAACTCTCTTTCAAATTAATGATTTAATAATTATTATTTTTTAATTTAGTTACATCATAAAAAAAAATTTCTTGAACTTTTTTGAATAATTATAAAATCCATTATATTCTAATATAATATTTACAAAAAATTTTAAAAACAAAAATAGATAATAATAAAAAACTTAAAAATGGAACAAACATGGACTTGACAGTGGGGTAAAAAGAAGAAACTCCAAGTACATTACTTTCACCATTTGGACACATGGGGTTGATGCTTTTATATATATATAAACCCAAAATAGATTTGAAAATACAAAATTAAACCAACCAAGATTTTTTTATTGGCTTTCATTTGTTTTTTATGAAATATTAAGATTTTAAATAATTATCATCAAACTTTTTTCGTTGAAAGAAACTCATAAACACCAAAATTGATCGGTCGGGATCCATATAAACCAATGACTTTCTCTTTCCTAACTGGATTCTAGTAACTTTCTCTCTTTTCTTTCTAACTTAAAGATCAGAAAATAAAGAAAATAAATTAGAGATTTCACTTGGTTATTGCTATTATATTAATTTTACTATTAAATAATTCCTGAATTCATGAGTACTTTAGAAAATTCAACTTTTTAGAAACTTTTAAAGAAATGATAGTATTTATTACTTATATAGGTGATCTTTTATTAAAAATATTTTATTATACCCCACTTGGTATACCTAGATATAAGAATCATTAGTAGCACTGCTCACTGTTTATCACACTATAACTAGCACCTCTTTCGTCATAGAAATAAGTAAAACTTAATATTTTTTTAGTGTTACTAAAAATATCATATTACTTAGTTTTTTATTTGAATCTAGATTGTGAGATCTACAATTAATTAAGTGTAGTTACTATTATTATACTTTTTTCATCTTTAAAGGCTTTTAAGTTTATTTTCCTTAATTAATTATACACAAGATTCTTTATAAACATTTGGTTAATAGATCAGATATGCAATATTCTCTTTTGACTTTACATAAGTAATAATAATTCTATGTACTTAACAATTATAAAAAAAAGCTTAGAAAATAAATATTTTTAACTAAGCAAGATTATTTTAAAATATTATCCAATTATCATGCATCATACAAATTTAATTTTGTTTAAGCAAAAAACATCCCAATATAAATATAAATTTGTATAAACAAATTAAACAATTAACACACCATAAATGATTGCAAATTTACATATATAAACTAAACAAATAACTTACAGAATTATATGATAGACTTAAACAAGATTTTTTTTATTATTTAGTTTACAGGAACACATTATATGCATCAATTTAAAAACATATAAGTTGACAAATAAATAAAATTATAACACAATGATTTAACTATTTCTCTAGCTATCCTATTAATATTTTAAAGTGTATTTTTATTAAGGTTTTATATCATCATTTTACACTTGAAGTATCAATAGCTGCTTAGCTAGAGTATGTTTTATAAGAACATGTCTAATAATATAATATACATCTAATTTATGATAAATATTCATCTTAAATGCAGGCCTATCATATAAATCAAGGGATTAATTAATAAGTTTAACTACAGAAATTAAGAAGACAAAGAGAGAGCTAAACTTAGAAAAGAGATATTGGTTCAGTCTAAACTGGAAAACCATTCGGTTATTGGATCATAACTGAAGCTGTAAAACTTAGATTTAGGTCTACTTTATATGAATGGAAAGTTAAAACATGAGCCTAAAACTTTCATGAAGAGTCCAAGTTTCAAAAATATCATTTTCAAGTTCAAATTGTAGTAACAACGGAGAAGTTCAAATATGTCTTGTAATTTAGACACTGTTTAGTGTTCAGCCAATATCTCGAGTTTTAGAAGTCTAAATGCACCGATTTTTTTGTTGGAAAACTAAGACAATTTTCTAGAACTTTCGTGAGGATAATATGTTCAAATTTTGATGTTAGCAGTGATGTTTTGTTCAAACGAGAAAATAAGGATTGTCGCAAAGTCAAAAGCTGACTACCTACTCAACAATTAGTCACCAAATCAATAGTTGCTTTCATAGCTAACCGTATGGTATAACTTACATATGTGCTATGGTAGGAACTTGATTTGTTGTTAACATAAGTTAGCATCATGAATTCTTGACAATATTT